>NW_028113574.1:0-99025 GCF_964273705.1 Natrix helvetica
TCCTGCCTCCTCCGATTTCCCAAAGTTCTTTCCCGTTTGCTATAACTTTCTCCTGGATTCCCCTCTTTCCTGCCTCCCCCATCTCCCATACTTCTTTCCCCATCTTGCGATGCTCCCAACTGGATTCCCCTCTGTCCTGCCTCCTCAGATCTCCGAAAGTTCTTTCCCAAGCTTGCGATAGCTTTCTCCTGGATTACCCTCTGTCCTGCCTCCCCCACATCCCAAAGTTCTTTCCCTACCGTGCGATAGCTTTCTATTGATTTCCCCTCTGTCCTGCCTCCTCCGATTTCCCAAAGTTCTTTCCCCAGTTTGCTATAGCTTTCTCCGAGATTCCACTCTGTCCTGCCTCCCCCATCTCCCAAACTTCTTGCCCCATCTTGTGATGCTCCCAACTGGATTCCCCTCTGTCCTGCCTCCTCAGATCTTCGAAAGTTCTTTCCCTAGAGTGTGATAGCTTTCTATTGGATTCCCCTCTGTTCTGCCTCCCCCACATCCCAAAGTTCTTTCCCTACCTTGCGATAGCTTTCTATTGATTTCCCCTCTGTCCTGCCTCCCCCATCTCCCAAAGTTCTTTCCCCCAGCGTGTGATGCTCCCTCCTGGATTACCCTCTGTCCTGCCCCCTCCGACCTCCCAAAGTTCTTTCCCCAGCGTGCAATAGCTTTCTCCTGGATTCCCCTCTGTCCTGCCTCTCTCATCTCCCAAAGTTATTTCCTCAGTGTGTGATAGCTTTCTAATTATTTCCCCTCTATCTTGCCTTCTCCGATTTCCCAAAGTTCTTTCCCCAGTTTGCTATAGCTTTCTCGTGGATTCCCCTCTGTCCTGCCTACTCCGATCTCCCAAAGTTCTTTCTCCAGCGTGCGGTAGATTTCTCCTGGATTCCCCACTGTCCTGCCTACTACGATCTCCCAAAGTTCTTTCCCTAGCGTGTGATAGATTTCTCCTGGATAGATTTCTCCTGGATTCCCCTCTGTCCTGCCTCCTCCGATCTCCCAAAGTTCTTTCCCTAGCGTGTGATAGCTTTCTATTGATTTCCCCTCTGTCCTGCCTCCTCCGATTTCCCCAAGTTCTTTCCCCAGTTTGCTATAGCTTTCTCCTGGATTCCCCTCTGTCCTGCCTCCCCCATCTCCCAAAGTTCTTGCCCCATCTTGTGATGCTCCCAACTGGATTCCCCTCTGTCCTGCCTCCCCCATCTCCCAAAGTTCTTTCCCCATCTTGTGATGCTCCCTACTGGATTCCCCTCTGTCCTGCCTCCTCTGATCTCCGAAAGTTCTTTCCCTAGAGTGTGATAGCTTTCTATTGGATTCCCCTCTGTTGTGCCTCCCCCACCTCCCAAAGTTCTTTCCCTACCGTGCGATAGCTTTCTATTGATTTCCCCTCTGTCCTGCCTCCCCCATCTCCCAAAGTTCTTTCCCCCAGCGTGTGATGCTCCCTCCTGGATTCCCCTCTGTCCTGCCTCCCCCATCTCCCAAAGTTCTTTCCCCAGCGTGCAATAGCTTTCTCCTGGATTCCCCTCTGTCCTGCCTCTCTCATCTCCCAAAGTTCTTTCCCCAGTGTGTGATAGCTTTCTATTGATTTCCCCTCTATCTTGCCTCCTCCGATTTCCCAAAGTTCTTTCCCCAGTTTGCTATAGCTTTCTCCTGGATTCCCCTCTGTCCTGCCTCCTCATATCTCCGAAAGTTCTTTCCCTAGAGTACGATAGCTTTCTATTGGATTCCCCTCTGTCCTGCCTCCCCCATCTCCCAAAGTTCTTTCCCCATCCTGTGATGCTCCCTCCTGGATTCCCCTCTGTCCTGCCTCCTCAGATCTCCCAAAGTTCTTTCCCCAGCTTGCGATAGCTTTCTCCTGCATTACCCTCTGTCCTGCCTCCTCCGACCTCCCAAAGTTCTTTCCCCAGCTTGCGATAGATTTCTCCTGGATTCCCCTCTGTCCTGCCTACTCCGATCTCCCAAAGTTCTTTCCCTCCGTGCGATAGCTTTCTCCTGGATTCCCCTCTGTCCTGCCTCCTCAGATCTCCCAAAGTTCTTTCCCCAGCGTGCAACAGCTTCCTCCTGGATTCCCCTCTGTCCTGCCTACTCCGATTTCCCAAAGTTCTTTCCCCAGCTTGCTATAGCTTTCTCCTGGATTCCCCTCTGTCCTGCCTACTCCGATCTCCCAAAGTTCTTTCCCTAGCGTGCGATAGATTTCTCCTGGATAGATTTCTCCTGGATTCCCCTCTGTCCTGCCTCCTCCGATTTCCCAAAGTTCTTTCCCCAGCTTGCTATAGCTTTCTCCTGGATTCCCCTCTGTCCTGCCTACTCCGATCTCCCAAAGTTCTTTCCCTAGCGTGTGATAGCTTTCTATTGATTTCCCCTCTGTCCTGCCTCCTCCGATTTCCCAAAGTTCTTTCCCCAGTTTGCTATAGCTTTCTCCTGGATTCCCCTCTGTCCTGCCTCCCCCATCTCCCAAAGTTCTTTCCCCATCTTGTGATGCTCCCTACTGGATTCCCCTCTGTCCTGCCTCCTCAGATCTCCGAAAGTTCTTTCCCTAGAGTGTGATAGCTTTCTATTGATTTCCCCTCTGTCCTGCCTCCCCCATCTCCCAAAGTTCTTTCCCCCAGCGTGTGATGCTCCCTCCTGGATTCCCCTCTGTCCTGCCTCCTCCGACCTCCCAAAGTTCTTTCCCCAGCGTGCAATAGCTTTCTCCTGGATTCCCCTCTGTCCTGCCTCTCTCATCTCCCAAAGTTCTTTCCCCAGTGTGAGATAGCTTTCTATTGATTTCCCCTCTATCTTGCCTCCTCCGATTTCTCAAAGTTCTTTCCCCAGTTTGCTATAGCTTTCTCCTGGATTCCCCTCTGTCCTGCCTACTACGATCTCCCAAAGATCTTTCCCTAGCATGGATAGATTTCTCCTTGATAGTTTTCTCCTGGATTCCCCTTTGTCCTGCCTCCCCCATCTCCCAAAGTTCTTTCCCCCAGCGTTGCAATAGGTTTCTTCTGAATTCCCCTCTGTTCTACCTCCTCAGGCCTCCCAAGGATTTTCCCCCAGCCTGCGATAGCTTTCTCCTGGATTCCCCACTGTCCTGCCTCCCCCATCTCCCAAACTTCTTTCCCCATCTTGTGATGCTCCCAACTGGATTCCCCTCTGTCCTGCCTCCTCTGATCTCCGAAAGTTCTTTCCCTAGCGTGTGATAGCTTTCTATTGATTTCCCCTTTGTCCTGCCTCCTCCGATTTCCCAAAGTTCTTTCCCCAGTTTGCTATAGCTTTCTCCTGGATTCCCCTCTGTCCTGCCTCCCCCATCTCCCAAACTTCTTTCCTGCTACATACCTATTAATTGTCTTCTTGTGGAAAATTACTGAATGTACTTCTTTGTATGTGTCCACTCCCCCACCTTAAAGAAACTGCTTAATAAAAGGGTCTGTGCAGAACATGTCAAGAGGAATGTAGCCATACATCCTCCAGGCACTCTGTGCTTGCCTACCTCGAGCTAACTCTTTGTGTGGTGTCTTAATTTGCGGCCTTCGTCCACGTGTGGACCCTCCAAATTCCCGGTGAGGACCGGGGCTCGTTCTCCCACCCAAGGGAGAACCCTGAAGGCCCAGACAGGCGAATCCGGACTCGAGTGTGTCGCGACCCTTGCAGCGACATCTGGGGGCTCGTCCAGTCCTGTCTTGGCGTCTTCATGGGCACGATCGTTGTCTAGCGGTGTGCTCTCCTTCACTCCTGTGAACTTACCCGGCCGGACGCGCCACTGTGCACACGTAAGTCATGGGCTCCTCGGGCTCAAAAGTTTCTGCTCATCACCGAGAGGAACTTTTTGCTCTCGTGAAGCGTACTAATTCTCTCCAAAAGATTAACGGCATCACTGTCTATCCGCTTTCTCGAAAATCTGTCGCTTACTCTCTATCCTAATTCTCCTTCAGACGATTCTTCCGTTTCTTTTGTTCCTAATCCTTCTCCTTCGGACGTAAACCCGAAGGTTTCACCACCCCCTTATGAGGCTCCTAAAGTCTCGGTTGTTTCCTCTGCTCCCCCGGTGGAGGCTTCCGCTCCTTTTGCTTATGAATCTCCTATTGTATCTTCTGATGTAGATCCACGGGCTGGCTCCTTTTCTGCCTTTGTTGTTTCTGCCCAGCCTACACTTTCTTTTGAACCAGAAACCCCGGCCTCTGCCTACCCTCTATATTTGAATCGAGGGGGGATTGCTCCTTATCATGATAACTTTAATCAAAGGGACTTGAGACATCTGAAAGAGGCTGTTACTCAGTACGGGATCCATTCTCCATATGTAACGGGGTTGCTTGATTCTTTAACTGAAACTGATGTTGTAATGTTAATGTATGATTGGAAAACTCTTTTTTCTATGTTACTCACCCCCGCTCAATTTGTCATCTGGTCTTCCGAATATAACAAAATGGCAGATGCTGAGATTCTTCGGGGATTGCCCCAGGGTGTTCAAGGTGATCACATAAAAGGCACTGGACAATTTGCTACCCTGGTCCAACAGCAAAATACCCCGCGGCGAGCTTTTGCAATCATCCGCCTGTGCGCTATGGGAGCGCTTAAGCAGGTGGATGATGCTGATGGCCGCTCAGCTCAAAATTTTTTAAAAGTAATTCAAGAACCAAGTGAGCCCTATGCCACTTTCATCAATCGTCTCCAACTTGCTTTGGAGAGGCAAATTCAGAATCCATCTGCTCGTAACGAGCTCATGATAAAATTGGCTTTTGAAAATGCTAATGAGGATTGCAAGAGGGTTTTACAGCCCCTTGCTACGAAACCAGGTGTTACTCTTGCTGAATTTTTGCAGGCTTGTCGGGTTGTGGGCACTACGGCTCATAAAATGTCTGCTTTAGCTGCTGCACTAACATCTTCCATGGGGGGAGGGGAGATCCAAGCTTTTCCTGTTGCTCGCAATGGCAACTGTTTCAACTGTGGCAAGCCAGGTCATTTCAAAGGCCAATGCCGCATGCCTGGCGGTGCTGGGGCTCCTCGCGGACGATCGCAAGGTCCCCCGGCCACTAACAGAAACAAGCCAAAAACTGTGTGCCCTAGGTGTCGGGAAGGTTTTCATTGGGCACGCAATTGTACAAAGTTTCCCAACTCCACTCCATCCCAGGGAAACTGAGTGGGGGGCGACCAGCCAGCCCCGCTCCAAAGGCTGACCTTCATCCCTTGGCCAATGATTCTTCTCTTGTTTTTCCTGTTCGTCTTTCTGAGGATTTTGTGTATGATGACCCAGGCTCGGTTTTTACCATGCCATTAAAGGTCTCTCTTCTTGCCCCACTCCCTCCTGATGTTCCTATTCTCCTAATGCCTAATTCTTCCCTTACGCTGGAAGGTGTGATTGCTGCACCCTTTCTGCATAACTCGGACTCTCTTAAAAACATTTCTTTGGCCGCCATGGGAGACCGCTGCTTTTCTCTGAAGGAAGGCACTGTTGTGGCTACTTTGATTCTCCTCCCTTCTCCTGACCACCCTTCTCTTCTTGCTCTTCAACAGCCTGTCCAGGACACCAAGCCCATAATTTCCATTCTTCTCAACGGGCGCTCCTTTTCCGGTCTTATTGACACAGGTGCTGACGTTTCAGTCATTCGCTCATCTGAATGGCCTTCCTCCTGGCCTCTTACTGACGCCTCAGCGGTGCAAGGCATGGGCGGAGCACAGGCTGCTAAGGTTAGCACTTCTTGGCTAATTGCTTCCACTCCTCATTCTTCTGTTATTGCGTATCTTCGTCCTTTTATTCTTCCTCTTCATATTAATTTGTGGGGCAGAGATTTGCTGTCTCAACTTCACGCCACTCTTACTATTCCTTGAACCCTTTTTATTATGTCTCCTGTTCCATTACCCCTTACCCTTAAGTCCTCTGTCCCCATTTGGGTGGACCAGTGGCCTATGACCCAGGAAAAACTTGAAATTTTGCAACAGCTGGTTGCCCAGCAACTTCAAGAGGGCCATCTTGAGCCCTCCACCAGCCCCTATAATACTCCGGTCTTTGTCATTAAAAAGAAAAGTGGCAAACATCGCCTCCTTCAGGATTTGCGAAAAATTAATCTCATCATTCAACCCATGGGTCCCCTACAATGTGGATTGCCAAACCCTAATTTGATTCCTCATAATTATGATCTAGTTGTCATTGATCTAAAGGACTGCTTCTTTTCTATTCCTCTCATGCCTGCTGACAGGATCTTGTTTGCCTTTACCATTCCTCAATTTAACAACTCTAGGCCTACTACTAGGTATCAGTGGAAGGCCCTCCCTCAGGGGATGATTAATTCACCCACGATGTGTCAATATTTTGTTGATAAGGCCTTGCAACCTTATCGAGATGCACATCCCACGTTTTTGATTTACCATTATATGGATGATATCTTGATAGCAGCTGATGGTCCGAAAGGCACTGTTTCTCGGACTCTTTCCTTTTTGTATATTGTTCTCGCCCAATCGGGTCTTTTTGTTGCCCCTGATAAAGTACAAACTTCATACCCCATGCAGTATTTGGGCCACAAACTCTTGGCCTCTGCTGCCATGCCTGTTCTCCCCATGTTGCACCTCCCAGAAAAGGCTACACTTGTACAACTTCAACAATATCTGGGAACACTCAATTGGGCTAGGCCCTATTTGTCCATTCCAACCCATGTTCTTTCTCCTTTGTTTTCTGCCTTGGTGGGCCTTAAGCATCCCTCAGACACTGTCTGTTTACAGCAGGAGCACAAAAATGCTCTTGCTCAGGTCAACGCTGCGCTCACCCAGAAATGGGTTGACAGGTCACTATCAAATCAACCTCTCTTGTTTGCTATTCTTCCCACTCCATCCCTTCTTACAGCTGTCATTTTCCAATTATCAGCAGAAAAGAAAATGTTTATTTTAGAGTGGTTACACTTGGCTCATACTCCTAGGGCTTCTATCACCACTAAGGCCCTACAAATGGCCCTCCTCATTGAAAAAGGGAGACGCCGTGCCAAAGCGCTAATGGGAATAGAATTTTGTTCCCTATATGTTCCTTTAAAATTGAGTCAGTGGGAATCTCTTTTCCAATCTTCAGATGCTTTGCAAAGTGCTCTGGAGGACTGGAATGGCAATGTTTCCTGCCATCTCCCTCCAGATCCAAGAATTCAAGTTCTTAAGACTGTTCCTATTCTCTTTACTACCCCTGTCGCTTCTTCTCCTATCAAGGAGGCTCTTACTGTGTTCACTGATGGCTCAAAATCAGTGGGCGCTTGTGCATGGCAAGATTCTGCTAATCAATGGCAGACTCGCCAAACTTCTTTACAGCCCTCTGCCCAGCAGGCGGAGCTGTCTGCTTTTAATCTGGCTCTGTCAGTATTCCCGAACCAACCTCTCAATATCATTACTGACAGTTTGTATGTTTTTTATTTGGTGTCTTGCATCTATGATGCATATATTTCTCCTTCTACCCCTGCACCATTAATGAAACTTTTTTTACAGCTCCAGGATTTATTATGCCTTCGTGCCCATCCTTTGTTTGTGGCACACATCAGAAGTCATCAAAACTTACCTGGCTTCCTTTCAGAAGGGAACCACATGGCAGATGAAGCCTGTAAGCATGCTTTACCAGTCTGTCTGTTAACCTTGACGGCTGGGGAAAGCCATGACTATTTTCATCAGAACAAAAAAGCCTTGATGAAGCAATTTGGCATATCAATGGCAGAAGCAACTGCCATTATTCAACAATGCCCGACCTGTAGTCTCCAGGCTGCTGCTATCCCACAGGGCGTAAACCCTAGGGGTACCTCGGCCTGTGAGACATGGCAAATGGATGTGACTCAATATTCCTCCTTTGCCCCTTGGAAATATATCCATGTTTCTGTGGATACCTATTCAGGTTTTATTATGGCTACCTTGCAAAGGGGGGAAGCCTCAAAAAATGTTATCAACCATTCTATTCGGACCTTTGTGACGCTGGGAGCTCCAAAAACACTGAAAACTGACAACGGCCCGGCCTATACTAGTTCTGCCTTTGCACAATTTTGCCACCGTTGGTCAATCGTTCATAAATTTGGCATACCATTTAATAGCAGAGCTCAAGGAATTGTTGAACGGGCCAATGGTACCTTGAAACAAGCTCTGGACAGACATTTGGGAAAAAAGGGCCTCAGTCCCCCATCTCTCCCGGCGTTACAGAATGTGTTGAATGTTTGCTTATATTCTTTGAATTTTCTAAACTTGACTGGATCTCCTGCTTCTACTGCGGCCTCTCGACACTTTTCCTCTCCTCCCCTCCCCTCTTCTCGTCCACTTGTTTATTATAGGCATCTACCTGACCTTGCCTGGAAGGGTCCTGTTCCACTCATCACCTGGGGAAAAGGATACGCTGCAGTACAATTGCAGGATCGAGTTCTCTGGGTTCCGGCTCGCTGTGTCCGTCCGTGTCATCTGACCCCCAAAAAATCTAAAAAAGAGGAATCTTCAGACAACAAGGATGAAGACAATTCTGTTCTTTCTCTTACTCAGCTGTTTTTTTCTTCCTCTTCTTTCTGATCCTCCTGATTTTTCTTCTGACCCATCACTTTCAAAATTTTCTGACTCTTCCTTTCCTCCTCCCAATTGTACCTTCCTTGAACGGCTCAGCGCGTACATTCGTGTGCCTCATTGCAGAGTTGCTGCATCACTAGGAGGCAAAGCTGAACTGACCTGTAAACAGCGATATCCAGTGATACATCCGGCTAACTGGTACTGGTTTAAAGAAGGAAGAACTATCCACTCTTCTGATACTACCTATATTGTGTCTTCGCCTTGTTTTACTTCTCTCCTTCTTCTTAATATCTCTTTTCAGGATTATGGTACCTATAGGTGTGCCTTAGACCTCCCAAAACTGAAACGAGACTTTGGAATGGATGTTTCTCTCTTGCACCCCTCTGAGATTTCCCATGTCCGCCACCGGCGTGCCCTGCAGGAAAGCCCTATCAATCAGCATCGTCCTGTAAACTATACCTGGACTATTTTGGACTTTCAAGGAAACATCCTTCATTCCATTTCTAACCGAACTTTGTGGCCTTGGTTTCCTGTGCTTTCTTTTGACTTTGCTGAAATGCTGGTTGGCGCTCATGGCTTTAAACATAAGACTAAATGTGATCCTTCCCCCCGAGGGGTTTGGGCGACTGGCCCAGGCCTGTATATTTGCCCTGGATATCTCACGGACCTTTCCCACCAGGATAAATGTGGAACCTACTCAGACTATTATTGTAAGTCTTGGCAATGTGTGTCGACTGGAAAGATTTGGTGGACGGCTCCCTATACCACTGATTATATCAAAGCTGTATTAGGCCCTGATAGTAATTTGCCTTGGAACTCCTGTAATAATTGGGCCTGTTGTGGTGTTCGCCTTAACCCCATGACTGTCACCTTTACATCGTATGGCAGAAATCTTCCAATCGCTGAATGGCTTGCAGGGAAGCAATGGGGGGGAAGGTCAAAAGATAACTCTGACCATTGGAATCGGGGTCACCCAGGTAATGTTTTCACAATTCGCCTTACCAGGACTGTAGAAGCGTCTCCCCCAGTAGGCCCGAACACGCAACTCAAGTCGCCTTTTTTACAGCCCTTGACTAAAAGGGACAACCCATTGGTGACCCTGGTCTCCTCCGCTCGAGATGCCCTTGCGGCAGCTGGTACCTTTCCTCACAATGATACCAGGTGTTGGTTGTGTATGTCTTCCCAACCTCCCTTTTATGAAGCCGTGGGCTCTGCCCTACCCTTTACCAATAGTACCTCAGATATCACTTGTCGTTGGTCCAATTCCTCTATAACCATATCCTCCATTGAAGGTCAAGGTTGCTGCCTTGGAAATGTACCCTCTAACTTTTCTCACTTTTGTATTAATGCCTCTACAGATTTATATCATCAATGCACCCTTTATTTGCCTAAATCTCGGATGTCCTCCTCTATCCAGTCACTTGATATTCACGGGGGTTGGGTAACTTTGTTTTCTTTCCACTCCAATGTTGATCTTTCATCTTATTTTAAAGGATATTTTTTTATCCCCTCCAATGGTTCTATTTGGGCCTGCTCCAATGGTGCTACTGCCTGTGTCAGTGGAGACATTTTATATTCACAGAAAGCCTTTTGCATTCAAATTTATCTCCTCCCAAAAATAACTGTTTTTTCTTATAATGACTTTCTTTCTCGAATGGAAACACCTCAATATCTCCCACGAACAAAACGTGAGATAGTCACTACTATGACTCTGGCCTTGCTCCTGGGCCTAGGAGCCACTGGAGCGGCGACAGGCATCGCAGGTATGGTTGTGGCTGACCAACGAGTCCAAAAGCTCAGTGTTGAAATTGATGCCGATCTCAAACGCATTGAACAATCTATGGTTGCTCTCCAGAATTCTCTTACTTCACTATCTGAAGTTGTTTTACAGAATAGAAGAGGATTGGATTTGTTATTTTTGAAACAGGGCGGCTTATGTGTAGCTTTAAAAGAAGAATGCTGTTTTTATACTGATAGTTCAGGCATTGTGCTTGATTCTATGGCAGAATTAAATACCCGATTGAAAGATAGAGAGTCAGAACGCTCCAAGTTTCACACATGGTATCAAGGAATGTTTAACTTTTCTCCATGGCTAACAACTTTGCTTTCAGCACTTATAGGTCCTTTGATTTTGATTTTGATTGCTTGTATCATTGGTCCTTGTGTTATGGGAAAACTGCTCAGGTTTTTGCGTAATCGCCTGGGTGACATAGATAAAGAAGTTGATGCTACTCGCAAAGATTTAAACCTACTGCAACACTTGTTACCCTCCTCACATGACACCTGCAAACAACCGTTGTTAACATTTTCGGATTCAGACTCCGATACAGAAAGTGAGCTTCAATTCCCGGATAAGGTGAATGGTTCTTCTCGCTGCCTGCCGGAGGGTGGGCTGTTAGAGGAACGCATAGCCTTGGAGGGATATTGACCTCCTTTTAAAACAAAAACAGAGGAGATGTGAATGCATGACAGTAGTTTGGTTCAGGCCTTGCTGAAGCTGAAACGCAAGTAGGCCATAAGAATGTGACCTTTAACATAGTGCCTGCATAAGAATGTGACCTTTAACATACATAGTGCTTGCATAGGATGTTTGCTGACCACAATATTTAACTAACCGTTTCTCTAGCTTAGCATAGCGTTTGCATAGGTTGTTGGTTAACTGCAAATATCTAACTGTGTATACGATGCACTATTAGGCGATGTTTTTGAAAACCCCTTAACTGCTACATACCTATTAATTGTCTTCTTGTGGAAAATTATTGAATGTACTTCTTTGTATGTGTCCACTCCCCCACCTTAAAGAAACTGCTTAATAAAAGGGTCTGTGCAGAACATGTCAAGAGGAATGTAGCCATACATCCTCCAGGCACTCTGTGCTTGCCTACCTCGAGCTAACTCTTTGTGTGGTGTCTTAATTTGCGGCCTTCGTCCACGTGTGGACCCTCCAAATTCCCGGTGAGGACCGGGGCTCGTTCTCCCACCCAAGGGAGAACCCTGAAGGCCCAGACAGGCGAATCCGGACTCGAGTGTGTCGAGACCCTTGCAGCGACACTTTCCCCCAGTGTGTGATAGCTTTCGCCTGAATTCCCCTCCGTCCTGAGTCCTCAGATCTCCCGAAGTTCTTTCCCTAGTGTGTGATAGCTTTCTATTGGATTCCCCTCTGTCCTGCCTCCTCCGATTTCCCAAAGTTCTTTCCCCAGCTTGCTATAGCTTTCTCCTGCATTCCCCTCTGTCCTGCCTCCCCCATCTCCCAAACTTCTTTCCCCAGCGTTTCAATAGCTTTCTTCTGAATTCCCCACTGTTCTACCTCCTCAGGTCTCCCAAAGATTTTCCCCGAGCCTGCGATAGCTTTCTTCTGAATTCCCCACTGTCCTGCCTCCCCCATATCCCAAAGTTCTTTCCCCATCCTGTGATGCTCCCTCCTGGATTCCCCTCTGTCCTGCCTCCTCAGATCTCCCAAAGTTCTTTCCCCAGTTTGCTATAGCTTTCTCCTGGATTCCCCTCTGTCCTGCCTCCCCCATCTCCCAAAGTTCTATCCCCAGCTTGCCATAGATTTCTCCTGGATTCCCCTCTGTCCTGCCTACTCCGATCTCCCAAAGTTCTTTCCCTCCGTGTGATAGCTTTCTCCGGGATTCCCCTCTGTCCTGCCTCCTCCGACCTCACAAAGTTCTTTCCCCAGTTTGCTATAGCTTTCTCCTGGATTCCCCTCTGTCCTGCCTCCCCCATCTCCCAAAGTTCTTTCCCCAGCTTGCGATAGATTTCTCCTGGATTCCCCTCTGTCATGCCTACTCCGATCTCCCAAAGTTCTTTCCCTCCGTGCGATAGCTTTCTCCTGGATTCCCCTCTGTCCTGCCTCCTCAGATCTCCCAAAGTTCTTTCCCCAGCGTGCAACAGCTTTCTCCTGGATTCCCCTCTGTCCTGCCTCCTCCGATCTCCCAAAGTTCTTTCTCCAGCGTGCTATAGATTTCTCCTGGATTCCCCTCTGTCCTGCCTACTGCGATCTCCCAAAGTTCTTTCCCTAGCGTGCGATAGATTTCTCCTGGATTCCCCTCTGTCCTGCCTACTCCGATTTCCCAAAGTTCTTTCCCCAGCTTGCGATAGATTTCTCCTGGATTCCCCTTTGTCCTGCCTCCCCCATCTCCCAAACTTCTTTCCCCATCTTGCGATGCTCCCTACTGGATTCCCCTCTGTCCTGCCTCCTCTGATCTCCGAAAGTTCTTTCCCTAGAGTGTGATAGCTTTCTATTGATTTCCCCTCTGTCCAGCCTCCTCTGATTTCCCAAAGTTCTTTCCCCAGTTTGCTATAGCTTTCTCCTGGATTCCCCTCTGTCCTGCCTCCTCAGATCTCCCAAAGTTGTTTCCCCAGCGTGCAACAGCTTTCTCCTGGATTCCCCTCTGTCCTGCCTCCTCCGATCTCCCAAAGTTCTTTCTCCAGCGTGCGATAGATTTCTCCTGGATTCCCCTCTGTCCTGCCTACTGCGATCTCCCAAAGTTCTTTCCCTAGAGTGCGATAGGTTTCTATTGATTTCCCCTCTGTCCAGCCTCCTCTGATTTCCCAAAGTTCTTTCCCCAGTTTGCTATAGCTTTCTCCTAGATTCCCCTCCGTCCTGCCTCCCCCATCTCCCAAACTTCTTTCCCCATCTTGCGATGCTCCCAACTGGATTCCCCTCTGTCCTGCCTCCTCAGATCTCCGAAAGTTCTTTCCCTAGAGTGTGATAGCTTTCTATTGGATTCCCCTCTGTTATGCCTCCCCCACCTCCCAAAGTTCTTTCCCTACCGTGCGATAGCTTTCTATTGATTTCCCCTCTGTCCTGCCTCCCCCATCTCCCATACTTCTTTCCCCATCTTGCGATGCTCCCAACTGGATTCCCCTCTGTCCTGCCTCCTCAGATCTCCGAAAGTTCTTTCCCTAGAGTGTGATAGCTTTCTATTGGATTCCCCTCTGTTCTGCCTCCTCCGATTTCCCAAAGTTCTTTCCCCAGCTTGCTATAGCTTTCTCCTGGATTCCCCTCTGTCCTGCCTACTCCGATTTCCCAAAGTTCTTTCCCCAGCTTGCTATAGCTTTCTCCTGCATTCCCCTCTGTCCTGCCTCCTCAGATCTCCGAAAGTTCTTTCCCTAGAGTGTGATAGCTTTCTATTGGATTCCCCTCTGTTCTGCCTCCCCCACCTCCCAAAGTTCTTTCCCCCAGCGTGTTATGCTCCCTCCTGGATTCCCCTCTGTCCTGCCTCCTCCGACCTCCCAAAGTTCTTTCCCCAGCGTGCAATAGCTTTCTCCTGGATTCCCCTCTGTCCTGCCTCTCTCATCTCCCAAAGTTCTTTCCCCAGCGTGTGATAGCTTTCTATTGATTTCCCCTCTATCTTGCCTCCTCCGATTTCCCAAAGTTCTTTCCCATGTTTGCTATAGCTTTCTCCTGGATTCCCCTCTGTCCTGCCTACTCCGATCTCCCAAAGTTCTTTCCCTAGCGTGCCTTGCGATAGATTTCTCCTTGATAGATTTCTCCTGGATTCCCCTTTGTCTTTCCTCCTCCGATTTCCCAAAGTTCTTTCCCCATCTTGTGATGCTCCCTACTGGATTCCCCTCTGTCCTGCCTCCTCAGATCTCCGAAAGTACTTTCCCTAGAGTACGATAGCTTTCTATTGATTTCCCCTCTGTCCTGCCTCCTCCGATTTCCCAAAGTTATTTCCCCAGCTTGCTATAGCTTTCTCCTAGATTCCCCTCTGTCCTGCCTTCCCCATCTCCGAAAGTTCTTTCCCCAGTATATGATAGCTTTCTCCTGGATTTCCCTCTGTCCTGCCTCCTC
Organism: Natrix helvetica; assembly: GCF_964273705.1. NCBI lineage: Eukaryota > Metazoa > Chordata > Lepidosauria > Squamata > Natricidae > Natrix > Natrix helvetica. The sequence goes on from NW_028113574.1 coordinate 14,273, forward strand.
TGATCTCCGAAAGTTCTTTCCCAAGCTTGCGATAGCTTTCTCCTGGATTCCCCTCTGTCCTGCCTCCTCAGATCTCCGAAAGTTCTTTCCCTAGAGTGTGATAGCTTTCTATTGGATTCCCCTCTGTTCTGCCTCCCCCACCTCCCAAAGTTCTATCCCTACCGTGCGATAGCTTTCTATTGATTTCCCCTCTGTCCTGCCTCCCCCATCTCCCAAAGTTCTTTCCCCCAGCGTGTGATGCTCCCTCCTGGATTCCCCTCTGTCCTGCCTCCTCCGACCTCCCAAAGTTCTTTCCCCAGCGTGCAATAGCTTTCTCCTGGATTCCCCTCTGTCCTGCCTCCTCCGACCTCCCAAAGTTCTTTCCCCAGCGTGCAATAGCTTTCTCCTGGATTCCCCTCTGTCCTGCCTCTCTCATCTCCCAAAGTTCTTTCCCCAGTGTGTGATAGCTTTCTATTGATTTCCCCTCTATCTTGCCTCCTCCGATTTCCCAAAGTTCTTTCCCCAGTTTGCTATAGCTTTCTCGCGATTCCCCTCTGTCCTGCCTCCCCCATCTCCCAAAGTTCTTTCCCCAGCGTTTCAATAGCTTTCTTCTGAATTCCCCTCTGTCCTGCCTCCTCAGATCTCCCAAAGTTCTTTCCCCAGCTTGCTATAGCTTTCTCCTGGATTCCCCTCTGTCCTGCCTCTCTCATCTCCCAAAGTTCTTTCCCCAGTGTGTGATAGCTTTCTATTGATTTCCCCTCTATCTTGCCTCCTCCGATTTCCCAAAGTTCTTTCCCCAGTTTGCTATAGCTTTCTCCTGGATTCCCCTCTGTCCTGCCTACTCCGATCTCCAAAAGTTCTTTCCCTAGCATGGATAGATTTCTCCTTGATAGATTTCTCCTGGATTCCCCTTTCTCCTGCCTCCCCCATCTCCCAAACTTCTTTCCCCCCAGTGTGTTATAGCTTTCGCCTGAATTCCCCTCCGTCCTGAGTCCTCAGATCTCCCGAAGTTCTTTCCCTAGAGTACGATAGCTTTCTATTGATTTCCCCTCTGTCCTGCCTCCCCCATCTCCCAAAGTTCTTTCCCTACCGTGCGATAGCTTTCTATTGATTTCCCCTCTGTCCTGCCTCCCCCATCTCCCAAAGTTCTTTCCCCCAGCGTGTGATGCTCCCTCCTGGATTCCCCTCTGTCCTGCCTCCTCCAATTTCCCAAAGTTATTTCCCCAGCTTGCTATAGCTTTCTCCTAGATTCCCCTCTGTCCTGCCTCCTCTGATCTCCGAAAGTTCTTTCCCAAGCTTGCGATAGCTTTCTCCTGGATTCCCCTCTGTCCTGCCTCCTCAGATCTCCGAAAGTTCTTTCCCTAGAGTGTGATAGCTTTCTATTGGATTCCCCTCTGTTCTGCCTCCCCCACCTCCCAAAGTTCTTTCCCTACCGTGCGATAGCTTTCTATTGATTTCCCCTCTGTCCTGCCTCTCATCTCCCAAAGTTCTTTCCCCCAGCGTGTGATGCTCCCTCCTGGATTCCCCTCTGTCCTGCCTCCTCCGACCTCCCAAAGTTCTTTCCCCAGCGTGCAATAGCTTTCTCCTGGATTCCCCTCTGTCCTGCCTCCTCCGACCTCCCAAAGTTCTTTCCCCAGTTTGCTATAGCTTTCTCCTGGATTCCCCTCTGTCCTGCCTCCTCCGATTTCCCAAAGTTCTTTCCCCAGTTTGCTATAGCTTTCTCCTGGATTCCCCTCTGTCCTGCCTCCCCCATCTCCCAAAGTTCTTTCCCCAGCGTTTCAATAGCTTTCTTCTGAATTCCCCTCTGTCCTGCCTCCTCAGATCTCCCAAAGTTCTTTCCCCAGCTTGCTATAGCTTTCTCCTGGATTCCCCTCTGCCCTGCCTCTCTCATCTCCCAAAGTTCTTTCCCCAGTGTGTGATAGCTTTCTATTGATTTCCCCTCTATCTTGCCTCCTCCGATTTCCCAAAGTTCTTTCCCCAGTTTGCTATAGCTTTCTCCTGGATTCCCCTCTGTCCTGCCTACTCCGATCTCCCAAAGTTCTTTCCCTAGCATGGATAGATTTCTCCTGGATTCCCCTTTGTCCTGCCTCCCCCATCTCCCAAACTTCTTTCCCCCCAGTGTGTTATAGCTTTCGCCTGAATTCCCCTCCGTCCTGAGTCCTCAGATCTCCCGAAGTTCTTTCCCTAGAGTACGATAGCTTTCTATTGATTTCCCCTCAGTCCTGTCTCCTCCGATTTCCCAAAGTTCTTTCCCCAGTTTGCTATAGCTTTCTCCTGGATTCCCCTCTGTACTGCCTCCCCCATCTCCCAAACTTCTTTCCCCCAGTGTGTGATAGCTTTCGCCTGGATTCCCCTCTGTCCTGCCTCCTCAGATCTCCGAAAGTTCTTTCCCTAGAGTGTGATAGCTTTCTATTGGATTCCCCTCTGTTCTGCCTCCCCCACCTCCCAAAGTTCTTTCCCTACTGTGCGATAGCTTTCTATTGATTTCCCCTCTGTCCTGCCTCCCCCATCTCCCAAAGTTCTTTCCACAGCTTGCGATAGATTTCTTCTGGATTCCCCTCTGTCCTGCCTCCCCCATCTCCCAAAGTTCTTTCCCCCAGTGTGTGATAGCTTTCGCCTGAATTCCCCTCCGTCCTGCCTCCTCTGATCTCCCAAAGTTCTTTCCCTAGCGTGCGATAGATTTCTCCTGGATTCCCCTCCGTCCTGCCTACTGCGATCTCCCAAAGTTCTTTCCCTAGCATGCGATAGATTTCTCCTGGATAGATTTCTCCTGGATTCCCCTCTGTCCTACCTCCTCAGATTTCCCAAAGTTCTTTCCCCAGCGTGCAACAGCTTTCTCCTGGATTCCCCTCTGTCCTGCCGCCTCCAATCTCCCAAAGTTCTTTCTCCAGCGTGCGATAGATTTCTCCTGGATTCCCCTCTGTCCTGCCTACTCCGATTTCCCAAAGTTCTTTCCCCAGCTTGCTATAGCTTTCTCCTGGATTCCCCTCTGTCCTGCCTACTCCGATCTCCCAAAGTTCTTTCCCCAGTTTGCTATAGCTTTCTCCGAGATTCCACTCTGTCCTGCCTCCCCCATCTCCCAAACTTCTTTCCCCATCTTGTGATGCTCCCAACTGGATTCCCCTCTGTCCTGCCTCCTCTGATCTCCGAAAGTTCTTTCCCAAGCTTGCGATAGATTTCTCCTGGATTCCCCTTTGTCCTGCCTCCTCCGATTTCCCAAAGTTCTTTCCCCATCTTGCGATGCTCCCAACTGGATTCCCCTCTGTCGTGCCTCCTCAGATCTCCGAAAGTTCTTTCCCTAGAGTGCGATAGGTTTCTATTGATTTCCCCTCTGTCCAGCCTCCTCTGATTTCCCAAAGTTCTTTCCCCAGTTTGCTATAGCTTTCTCCTAGATTCCCCTCTGTCCTGCCTCCCCCATCTCCCAAACTTCTTTCCCTACCGTGCGATAGCTTTCTCCTGGATTCCCCTCTGTCCTGCCTCCTCAGATCTCCGAAAGTTCTTTCCCTAGAGTGTGATAGCTTTCTATTGGATTCCCCTCTTTTCTGCCTCCCCCACCTCCCAAAGTTCTTTCCCTACTGTGCGATAGCTTTCTATTGATTTCCCCTCTGTCCTGCCTCCCCCATCTCCCAAACTTCTTGCCCCATCTTGTGATGCTCCCAACTGGATTCCCCTCTGTCCTGCCTCCTCTGATCTCCGAAAGTTCTTTCCCAAGCTTGCGATAGCTTTCTCCTGGATTACCCTATGTCCTGCCTCCCCCATCTCCCAAAGTTCTTTCCCCATCTTGTGATGCTCCCTCCTGGATTCCCCTCTGTCCTGCCTCCCCCATCTCCCAAAGTTCTTTCCCCCAGCGTTGCAATAGCTTTCTTCTGAATTCGCCTCTGTTCTACCTCCTCAGGCCTCCCAAGGGTTTTCCCCCAGTTTGCTATAGCTTTCTCCTGGATTCCCCTCTGTCCTGCCTCCTCCAATTTCCCAAAGTTCTTTCCCCAGTTTGCTATAGCTTTCTCCTGGATTCCCCTCTGTCCTGCCTCCCCCATCTCCCAAAGTTCTTTCCCTAGCGTGTGATAGCTTTCTATTGGATTCCCCTCTATCCTGCCTCCTCCAATTTCCCAAAGTTCTTTCCCCAGCTTGCTATAGCTTTCTCCTGGATTCCCCTCTGTCCTGCCTACTCCGATCTCCCAAAGTTCTTTCCCTAGCGTGTGATAGCTTTCTATTTATTTCCCCTCTGTCCTGCCTCCTCCGATTTCCCAAAGTTCTTTCCCAGTTTGCTATAGCTTTCTCCTGGATTCCCCTCTGTCCTGCCTCCCCCATCTCCCAAACTTCTTTCCCCCAGTGTGTGATAGCTTTCGCCTGAATTCCCCTCCGTCCTGAGTCCTCAGATCTCCCGAAGTTCTTTCCCTAGTGTGTGATAGCTTTCTATTGGATTCCCCTCTGTCCTGCCTCCTCCGATTTCCCAAAGTTCTTTCCTCAGTTTGCTATAGCTTTCTCCTGCATTCCCCTCTGTCCTGCCTCCCCCATCTCCCAAACTTCTTTCCCCCAGTGTGTGATAGCTTTCGCCTGAATTCCCCTCCGTCCTGCCTCCTCTGATCTCCCAAAGTTCTTTCCCTAGCGTGCGATAGATTTCTCCTGGATTCCCCTCCGTCCTGCCTACTGCGATCTCCCAAAGTTCTTTCCCTAGCATGCGATAGATTTCTCCGGGATAGATTTCTCCTGGATTCCCCTCTGTCCTACCTCCTCAGATTTCCCAAAGTTCTTTCCCCAGCGTGCAACAGCTTTCTCCTGGATTCCCCTCTGTCCTGCCTCCTCCAATCTCCCAAAGTTCTTTCTCCAGCGTGCGATAGATTTCTCCTGGATTCCCCTCTGTCCTGCCTACTCCGATTTCCCAAAGTTCTTTCCCCAGCTTGCTATAGCTTTCTCCTGGATTCCCCTCTGTCCTGCCTACTCCGATCTCCCAAAGTTCTTTCCCCAGTTTGCTATAGCTTTCTCCGAGATTCCACTCTGTCCTGCCTCCCCCATCTCCCAAACTTCTTTCCCCATCTTGTGATGCTCCCAACTGGATTCCCCTCTGTCCTGCCTCCTCTGATCTCCGAAAGTTCTTTCCCAAGCTTGCGATAGCTTTCTCCTGGATTCCCCTCTGTTCTGCCTCCCCCACCTCCCAAAGTTCTTTCCCTACTGTGCGATAGCTTTCTATTGATTTCCCCTCTGTCCTGCCTCCCCCATCTCCCAAAGTTCTTTCCACAGCTTGCGATAGATTTCTTCTGGATTCCCCTCTGTCCTGCCTCCTCCGACCTCCCAAAGTTCTTTCCCCAGCGTGCAATAGCTTTCTCCTGGATTCCCCTCTGTCCTGCCTCTCTCATCTCCCAAAGTTCTTTCCCCAGCGTGTAATAGCTTTCTATTGATTTCCCCTCTATCTTGCCTCCTCCGATTTCCCAAAGTTCTTTCCCCAGTTTGCTATAGCTTTCTCCTGGATTCCCCTCTGTCCTGCCTACTCCGATCTCCCAAAGTTCTTTCCCTAGCGTGGATAGATTTCTCCTTGATAGATTTCTCCTGGATTCCCCTTTGTCCTGCCTCCCCCATCTCCCAAACTTCTTTCCCCCCAGTGTGTTATAGCTTTCGCCTGAATTCCCCTCCGTCCTGAGTCCTCAGATCTCCCGAAGTTCTTTCCCTAGAGTACGATAGCTTTCTATTGATTTCCCCTCTGTCCTGCCTCCTCCGATTTCCCAAAGTTCTTTCCCCAGTTTGCTATAGCTTTCTCCTGGATTCCCCTCTGTCTTGCCCTCTCCGATATCCCAACCTCCCTCCCCCAGCGTGCGATAGTTTTCTACTGGATTCCCCTCTGTCTTGCCCTCTCCCAAGGTCCTTTCCCCAGCATGCGATAGCTTTCTACTGGATTCCCCTCTGTCCTGCCTACTGCGATTTCCCAAAGTTCTTTCCCCATCTTGTGATGCTCCCTACTGGATTCCCCTCTGTCCTGCCTCCTCAGATCTCCGAAAGTACTTTCCCTAGAGTACGATAGCTTTCTATTGGATTCCCCTCTGTCCTGCCTCCTCCGATTTCCCAAAGTTCTTTCCCCAGTTTGCTATAGCTTTCTCCTGGATTCCCCTCTGTCCTGCCTCCCCCATCTCCCAAACTTCTTTCCCCATCTTGCGATGCTCCCAACTGGATTCCCCTCTGTCCTGCCTCCTCAGATCTCCGAAAGTTCTTTCCCTAGAGTACGATAGCTTTCTATTGGATTCCCCTCTGTCCTGCCTCCCCCATCTCCCAAAGTTCTTTCCCCAGCTTGCTATAGCTTTCTCCTGGATTCCCCTCTGTCCTGCCTCCTCCGATTTCCCAAAGTTCTTTCCCCAGTTTGCTATAGCTTTCTCCTGGATTCCCCTCTGTCCTGCCTCCTCATATCTCCCAAACTTCTTTCCCCATCTTGCGATGCTCCCAACTGGATTCCCCTCTGTCCTGCCTCCCCCATCTCCCAAAGTTCTTTCCCCATCTTGTGATGCTCCCTCCTGGATTCCCCTCTGTCCTGCCTCCTCAGATCTCCCAAAGTTCTTTCCCCAGCTTGCGATAGATTTCTTCTGGATTACCCTCTGTCCTGCCTCCCCCATCTCCCAAAGTTCTTTCCCCAGCGTTTCAATAGCTTTCTTCTGAATTCCCCTCTGTTCTATCTCCTCAGGTCTCCCAAAGATTTTCCCCCAGCCTGCGATAGCTTTCTTCTGAATTCCCCACAGTCCTGCCTCCCCCATCTCCCAAAGTTCTTTAGCCATCCTGTGATGCTCCCTCCTGGATTCCCCTCTGTCCTGCCTCCTCAGATCTCCCAAAGTTCTTTCCCCAGTTTGCTATAGCTTTCTCCTGGATTCCCCTCTGTCCTGCCTCCCCCATCTCCCAAAGTTCTTTCCCCCAGCATGTGATGCTCCCTCCTGGATTACCCTCTGTCCTGCCTCCTCCGACCTCCCAAAGTTCTTTCCGCAGCGTGCAATAGCTTTCTCCTGGATTCCCCTCTGTCCTGCCTCTCTCATCTCCCAAAGTTCTTTCCCCAGTGTGTGATAGCTTTCTATTGATTTCCCCTCTATCTTGCCTCCTCCGATTTCCCAAAGTTCTTTCCCCAGCTTGCGATAGCTTTCTCCTGGATTACTCTCTGTCCTGCCTCCCCCATCTCCCAAAGTTCTTTCCCCATCTTGTGATGCTCCCTCCTGGATTCCCCTCTGTCCTGCCTCCCCCATCTCCCAAAGTTCTTTCCCCCAGCGTTGCAATAGCTTTCTTCTGAATTCGCCTCTGTTCTACCTCCTCAGGCCTCCCAAGGATTTCCCCCCAGTTTGCTATAGCTTTCTCCTGGATTCCCCTCTGTCCTGCCTCCTCATATCTCCGAAAGTTCTTTCCCTAGAGTACTATAGCTTTCTATTGGATTCCCCTCTGTCCTGCCTCCTCCGATTTCCCAAAGTTCTTTCCCCAGTTTGCTATAGCTTTCTCCTAGATTCCCCTCTGTCCTGCCTACTCCGATCTCCCAAAGTTCTTTCCCTAGCGTGTGATAGCTTTCTATTGATTTCCCCTCTGTCCTGCCTCCTCCGATTTCCCAAAGTTCTTTCCCCAGTTTGCTATAGCTTTCTCCTGGATTCCCCTCTGTCCTGCCTCCCCCATCTCCCAAACTTCTTTCCCCATCCTGTGATGCTCCCTCCTGGATTCCCCTCTGTCCTGCCTCCTCAGATCTCCCAAAGTTCTTTCCCCAGCTTGCGATAGCTTTCTCCTGGATTCCCCTCTGTCCTGCCTCCTCAGATCTCCCAAAGTTCTTTCTCCAGCGTGCAACAGCTTTCTCCTGGATTCCCCTCTGTCCTGCCTCCTCAGATCTCCCAAAGTTCTTTCCCCAGCTTGCGATAGCTTTCTCCTGGATTCCCCTCTGTCCTGCCTCCTCAGATCTCCCAAAGTTCTTTCTCCAGCGTGCAACAGCTTTCTCCTGGATTCCCCTCTGTCCTGCCTCCCCCATCTCCCAAAGTTCTTTCCACAGCTTGCGATAGATTTCTCCTTGATTCCCCTCTGTCCTGCCTCCTCAGATCTCCCAAAGTTCTTTCCCCAGCGTGCAACAGCTTTCTCCTGGATTCCCCTCTGTCCTGCCTCCTCCGATCTCCCAAAGTTCTTTCTCCAGCGTGCGATAGATTTCTCCTGGATTCCCCTCTGTCCTGCCTACTGCGATCTCCCAAAGTTCTTTCCCTAGCGTGCGATAGATTTCTCCTGGATTCCCCTCTGTCCTGCCTACTCCGATTTCCCAAAGTTCTTTCCCCAGCTTGCTATAAATTTCTCCTAGATTCCCCTCTGTCCTGCCTCCCCCATCTCCCAAACTTCTTGCCCCATCTTGTGATGCTCCCAACTGGATTCCCCTCTGTCCTGCCTCCTCTGATCTCCAAAAGTTCTTTCCCAAGCTTGCTATAGCTTTCTCCTGGATTACCCTATGTCCTGCCTCCCCCATCTCCCAAAGTTCTTTCCCTCCGTGCGATAGCTTTCTCCGGGATTCCCCTCTGTCCTACCTCCTCAGATCTCCCAAAGTTCTTTCCCCAGCGTGCAACAGCTTTCTCCTGGATTCCCCTCTGTCCTGCCTCCTCCGTTCTTTCTCCAGCGTTCGATAGATTTCTCCTGGATTCCCCTCTGTCCTGCCTACTGCGATTTCCCAAAGTTCTTTCCCCATCTTGTGATGCTCCCTACTGGATTCCCCTCTGTCCTGCCTCCTCAGATCTCCGAAAGTACTTTCCCTAGAGTACGATAGCTTTCTATTGGATTCCCCTCTGTCCTGCCTCCTCCAATTTCCCAAAGTTATTTCCCCAGCTTGCTATAGCTTTCTCCTAGATTCCCCTCTGTCCTGCCTCCCCCATCTCCGAAAGTTCTTTCCCCAGTGTATGATAGCTTTCTCCTGGATTCCCCTCTGTCCTGCCTCCTCCGATTTCCCAAAGTTCTTTCCCCAGTTTGCTATAGCTTTCTCCTGGATTCCCCTCTGTCCTGCCTCCCCCATCTCCCAAACTTCTTTCCCCATCTTGCGATGCTCCCAACTGGATTCCCCTCTGTCCTGCCTCCCCCATCTCCCAAAGTTCTTTGCCCATCCTGTGATGCTCCCTCCTGGATTCCCCTCTGTCCTGCCTCCTCAGATCTCCCAAAGTTCTTTCCCCAGCTTGCGATAGATTTCTTCTGGATTACCCTCTGTCCTGCCTCCCCCATCTCCCAAAGTTCTTTCCCCAGCGTTTCAATAGCTTTCTTCTCAATTCCCCTCTGTTCTATCTCCTCAGGTCTCCCAAAGATTTTCCCCCAGCCTGCGATAGCATTCTTCTTAATTCCCCACAGTCCTGCCTCCCCCATCTCCCAAAGTTCTTTCGCCATCCTGTGATGCTCCCTCCTGGATTCCCCTCTGTCCTGCCTCCCCCATCTCCCAAAGTTCTTTCCCCAGCTTGCGATAGATTTCTCCTGGATTCCCCTCTGTCCTGCCTACTCCGATCTCCCAAAGTTCTTTCCCTCCGTGCGATAGCTTTCTCCTGGATTCCCCTCTGTCCTGCCTCCTCAGATCTCCCAAAGTTCTTTCCCCAGCGTGCAACAGCTTTCTCCTGGATTCCCCTCTGTCCTGCCTCCTCCGATCTCCCAAAGTTCTTTCTCCAGCGTGCGATAGATTTCTCCTGGATTCCCCTCTGTCCTGCCTACTGCGATCTCCCAAAGTTCTTTCCCTAGCGTGCGATAGATTTCTCCTGGATAGATTTCTCCTGGATTCCCCTATGTCCTGCCTCCCCCATCTCCCAAAGTTCTTTCCCTCCGTGCGATAGCTTTCTCCGGGATTCCCCTCTGTCCTACCTCCTCAGATCTCCCAAAGTTCTTTCCCCAGCCTGCAACAGCTTTCTCCTGGATTCCCCTCTGTCCTGCCTCCTCCGTTCTTTCTCCAGCGTTCGATAGATTTCTCCTGGATTCCCCTCTGTCCTGCCTCCTCAGATCTCCCAAAGTTCTTTCCCCAGCGTGCAACAGCTTTCTCCTGGATTCCCCTCTGCCCTGCCTCCTCCGATTTCCCAAAGTTCTTTCCCCAGCTTGCTATAGCTTTCTCCTGGATTCCCCTCTGTCCTGCCTACTGCGATCTCCCAAAGTTCTTTCCCTAGCGTGCGATAGATTTCTCCTGGATTCCCCTCTGTCCTGCCTACTCCGATTTCCCAAAGTTCTTTCCCCAGCTTGCTATAAATTTCTCCTCGATTCCCCTCTGTCCTGCCTCCCCCATCTCCCAAACTTCTTGCCCCATCTTGTGATGCTCCCAACTGTATTCCCCTCTGTCCTGCCTCCTCTGATCTCCGAAAGTTCTTTCCCTAGAGTGCGATAGGTTTCTATTGATTTCCCCTCTGTCCTGCCTCCTCAGATCTCCCAAAGTTCTTTCTCCAGCGTGCGATAGATTTCTCTTGGATTCCCCTCTGTCCTGCCTACTGCGATCTCCCAAAGTTCTTTCCCTAGAGTGCGATAGATTTCTCCTGGATAGATTTCTCCTGGATTCCCCTCTGTCCTGCCTCCTCCGATTTCCCAAAGTTCTTTCCCCAGCTTGCTATAGCTTTCTCCTGGATTCCCCTCTGTCCTGCCTACTCCGATCTCCCAAAGTTCTTTCCCTAGCGTGTGATAGCTTTCTATTGATTTTCCCTCTGTCCTGCCTCCTCCGATTTCCCAAAGTTCTTTCCCCAGTTTGCTATAGCTTTCTCCTGGATTCCCCTCTGTCCTGCCTCCTCCGACCTCCCAAAGTTCTTTCCCCAGCGTGCAATAGCTTTCTCCTGGATTCCCCTCTGTCCTGCCTCTCTCATCTCCCAAAGTTCTTTCCCCAGTGTGTGATAGCTTTCTATTGATTTCCCCTCTATCTTGCCTCCTCCGATTTCCCAAAGTTCTTTCCCCAGTTTGCTATAGCTTTCTCCTGGATTCCCCTCTGTCCTGCCTACTCCGATCTCCCAAAGTTCTTTCCCTAGCATGGATAGATTTCTCCTTGATAGTTTTCTCCTGGATTCCCCTTTGTCCTGCCTCCCCCATGTCCCAAACTTCTTGCCCCATCTTGTGATGCTCCCAACTGGATTCCCCTCTGTCCTGCCTCCTCTGATCTCCAAAAGTTCTTTCCCAAGCTTGCTATAGCTTTCTCCTGGATTACCCTATGTCCTGCCTCCCCCATCTCCCAAAGTTCTTTCCCCATCTTGTGATGCTCCCTACTGGATTCCCCTCTGTCCTGCCTCCTCTGATCTCCGAAAGTTCTTTCCCTAGAGTGTGATAGCTTTCTATTGGATTCCCCTCTGTTCTGCCTCCCCCACCTCCCAAAGTTCTTTCTCTACCGTGCGATAGCTTTCTATTGATTTCCCCTCTGTCCTGCCTCCCCCATCTCCCAAACTTCTTTCCCCATCTTGTGATGCTCCCTCCTGGATTCCCCTCTGTCCTGCCTCCTCCGACCTCCCAAAGTTCTTTCCCCAGCGTGCAATAGCTTTCTCCTGGATTCCCCTCTGTCCTGCCTCTCTCATCTCCCAAAGTTCTTTCCCCAGTGTGTCATAGCTTTCTATTGATTTCCCCTCTAACTTGCCTCCTCCGATTTCCCAAAGTTCTTTCCCCAGTTTGCTATAGCTTTCTCCTGGATTCCCCTCTGTCCTGCCTCCTAATATCTCCGAAAGTTCTTTCCCTAGAGTACGATAGCTTTCTATTGGATTCCCCTCTGTCCTGCCTCCCCCATCTCCCAAAGTTCTTTCCCCATCTTGTGATGCTCCCTCCTGGATTCCCCTCTGTCCTGCCTCCCCCATCTCCCAAAGTTCTTTCCCCCAGCGTGTGATGCTCCCTCCTGGATTCCCCTCTGTCCTGCCTACTCCGATCTCCCAAAGTTCTTTCCCTAGCATGGATAGATTTCTCCTGGATTCCCCTTTGTCCTGCCTTCCCCATCTCCCAAACTTCTTTCCCCCCAGTGTGTTATAGCTTTCGCCTGAATTCCCCTCCGTCCTGAGTCCTCAGATCTCCCGAAGTTCTTTCCCTAGAGTACGATAGCTTTCTATTGATTTCCCCTCAGTCCTGTCTCCTCCGATTTCCCAAAGTTCTTTCCCCAGTTTGCTATAGCTTTCTCCTGGATTCCCCTCTGTACTGCCTCCCCAATCTCCCAAACTTCTTTCCCCCAGTGTGTGATAGCTTTCGCCTGGATTCCCCTCTGTCCTGCCTCCTCAGATCTCCGAAAGTTCTTTCCCTAGAGTGTGATAGCTTTCTATTGGATTCCCCTCTGTTCTGCCTCCCCCACCTCCCAAAGTTCTTTCCCTACTGTGCGATAGCTTTCTATTGATTTCCCCTCTGTCCTGCCTCCCCCATCTCCCAAAGTTCTTTCCACAGCTTGCGATAGATTTCTTCTGGATTCCCCTCTGTCCTGCCTCCTCCGACCTCCCAAAGTTCTTTCCCCAGCGTGCAATAGCTTTCTCCTGGATTCCCCTCTGTCCTGCCTCTCTCATCTCCCAAAGTTCTTTCCCCAGCGTGTAATAGCTTTCTATTGATTTCCCCTCCATCTTGCCTCCTCCGATTTCCCAAAGTTCTTTCCCCAGTTTGCTATAGCTTTCTCCTGGATTCCCCTCTGTCCTGCCTCCCCCATCTCCCAAACTTCTTTCCCCCCAGTGTGTTATAGCTTTCGCCTGAATTCCCCTCCGTCCTGAGTCCTCAGATCTCCCGAAGTTCTTTCCCTAGAGTACGATAGCTTTCTATTGATTTCCCCTCTGTCCTGTCTCCTCCGATTTCCCAAAGTTCTTTCCCCAGTTTGCTATAGCTTTCTCCTGGATTCCCCTCTGTACTGCCTCCCCCATCTCCCAAACTTCTTTCCCCCAGTGTGTGATAGCTTTCGCCTGAATTCCGCTCCGTCCTGAGTCCTCAGATCTCCCGAAGTTCTTTCCCTAGAGTACGATAGCTTTCTATTGATTTCCCCTCTGTCCTGCCTCCTCCGATTTCCCAAAGTTCTTTCCCCAGTTTGCTATAGCTTTCTCCTGGATTCCCCTCTGTCCTGCCTCCCCCATCTCCCAAACTTCTTTCCCCCAGTGTGTGATAGCTTTCGCCTGAATTCCCCTCCGTCCTGAGTCCTCAGATCTCCCAAAGTTCTTTCCCTAGCGTGCGATAGATTTCTCCTGGATTCCCCTCCGTCCTGCCTACTGCGATCTCCCAAAGTTCTTTCCCTAGCATGCGATAGATTTCTCCTGGATAGATTTCTCCTGGATTCCCCTCTGTCCTACCTCCTCAGATTTCCCAAAGTTCTTTCCCCAGCGTGCAACAGCTTTCTCCTGGATTCCCCTCTGTCCTGCCTCCTCCAATCTCCCAAAGTTCTTTCTCCAGCGTGCGATAGATTTCTCCTGGATTCCCCTCTGTCCTGCCTACTCCGATTTCCCAAAGTTCTTTCCCCAGCTTGCTATAGCTTTCTCCTGGATTCCCCTCTGTCCTGCCTACTCCGATCTCCCAAAGTTCTTTCCCCAGTTTGCTATAGCTTTCTCCGACATTCCACTCTGTCCTGCCTCCCCCATCTCCCAAACTTCTTTCCCCATCTTGTGATGCTCCCAACTGGATTCCCCTCTGTCCTGCCTCCTCTGATCTCCGAAAGTTCTTTCCCAAGCTTGCGATAGCTTTCTCCTGGATTACCCTCTGTCCTGCCTCCCCCATCTCCCAAACTTCTTTCCCCATCTTGTGATGCTCCCTACTGGATTCCCCTCTGTCCTGCCTCCTCAGATCTCCAAAAGTTCTTTCCCTAGAGTGTGATAGCTTTCTATTGATTTCCCCTCTGTCCTGCCTCCCCCATCTCCCAAAGTTCTTTCCCCCAGCGTGTGATGCTCCCTCCTGGATTACCCTCTGTCCTGCCCCCTCCGACCTCCCAAAGTTCTTTCCCCAGCGTGCAATAGCTTTCTCCTGGATTCCCCTCTGTGCTGCCTCTCTCATCTCCCAAAGTTCTTTCCCCAGTGTGTGATAGCTTTCTAATTATTTCCCCTCTATCTTGCCTCCTCCGATTTCCCAAAGTTCTTTCCCCAGTTTGCTATAGCTTTCTCGTGGATTCCCCTCTGTCCTGCCTACTCCGATCTCCCAAAGTTCTTTCCCTAGCATGGATAGATTTCTCCTTGATAGTTTTCTCCTGGATTCCCCTTTGTCCTGCCTCCCCCATCTCCCAAAGTTCTTTCCCCCAGCGTTGCAATAGCTTTCTTCTGAATTCCCCTCTGTTCTACCTCCTCAGGCCTCCCAAGGATTTTCCCCCAGCCTGCGATAGCTTTCTCCTGGATTCCCCACTGTCCTGCCTCCCCCATCTCCCAAACTTCTTTCCCCATCTTGTGATGCTCCCAACTGGATTCCCCTCTGTCCTGCCTCCTCTGATCTCCAAAAGTTCTTTCCCTAGTGTGTGATAGCTTTCTATTGGATTCCCCTCTGTCCTGCCTCCTCCGATTTCCCAAAGTTCTTTCTCCAGCGTGCAACAGCTTTCTCCTGGATTCCCCTCTGTCCTGCCTCCCCCATCTCCCAAAGTTCTTTCCACAGCTTGCGATAGATTTCTCCTTGATTCCCCTCTGTCCTGCCTCCTCAGATCTCCCAAAGTTCTTTCCCCAGCGTGCAACAGCTTTCTCCTGGATTCCCCTCTGTCCTGCCTCCTCCGATCTCACAAAGTTCTTTCTCCAGCGTGCGATAGATTTCTCCTGGATTCCCCTCTGTCCTGCCTACTGCGATCTCCCAAAGTTCTTTCCCCAGCGTGCAACAGCTTTCTCCTGGATTCCCCTCTGTCCTGCCTACTCCGATTTCCCAAAGTTCTTTCCCCAGCTTGCTATAAATTTCTCCTAGATTCCCCTCTGTCCTGCCTCCCCCATCTCCCAAACTTCTTGCCCCATCTTGTGATGCTCCCAACTGGATTCCCCTCTGTCCTGCCTCCTCTGATCTCCAAAAGTTCTTTCCCAAGCTTGCTATAGCTTTCTCCTGGATTACCCTATGTCCTGCCTCCCCCATCTCCCAAAGTTCTTTCCCTCCGTGCGATAGCTTTCTCCGGGATTCCCCTCTGTCCTACCTCCTCAGATCTCCCAAAGTTATTTCCCCAGCGTGCAACAGCTTTCTCCTGGATTCCCCTCTGTCCTGCCTCCTCCGTTCTTTCTCCAGCGTTCGATAGATTTCTCCTGGATTCCCCTCTGTCCTGCCTACTGCGATTTCCCAAAGTTCTTTCCCCATCTTGTGATGCTCCCTACTGGATTCCCCTCTGTCCTGCCTCCTCAGATCTCCGAAAGTACTTTCCCTAGAGTACGATAGCTTTCTATTGGATTCCCCTCTGTCCTGCCTCCTCCAATTTCCCAAAGTTATTTCCCCAGCTTGCTATAGCTTTCTCCTGGATTCCCCTCTGTCCTGCCTCCCCCATCTCCCAAACTTCTTTCCCCATCTTGCGATGCTCCCAACTGGATTCCCCTCTGTCCTGCCTCCTCAGATCTCCGAAAGTTCTTTCCCTAGAGTACGATAGCTTTCTATTGGATTCCCCTCTGTCCTGCCTCCCCCATCTCCCAAAGTTCTTTCCCCAGCTTGCTATAGCTTTCTCCTGGATTCCCCTCTGTCCTGCCTCCTCCGATTTCCCAAAGTTCTTTCCCCAGTTTGCTATAGCTTTCTCCTGGATTCCCCTCTGTCCTGCCTCCTCATATCTCCCAAACTTCTTTCCCCATCTTGCGATGCTCCCAACTGGATTCCCCTCTGTCCTGCCTCCCCCATCTCCCAAAGTTCTTTCCCCATCTTGTGATGCTCCCTCCTGGATTCCCCTCTGTCCTGCCTCCTCAGATCTCCCAAAGTTCTTTCCCCAGCTTGCGATAGATTTCTTCTGGATTACCCTCTGTCCTGCCTCCCCCATCTCCCAAAGTTCTTTCCCCAGCGTTTCAATAGCTTTCTTCTGAATTCCCCTCTGTTCTATCTCCTCAGGTCTCCCAAAGATTTTCCCCCAGCCTGCGATAGCTTTCTTCTGAATTCCCCACAGTCCTGCCTCCCCCATCTCCCAAAGTTCTTTAGCCATCCTGTGATGCTCCCTCCTGGATTCCCCTCTGTCCTGCCTCCTCAGATCTCCCAAAGTTCTTTCCCCAGTTTGCTATAGCTTTCTCCTGGATTCCCCTCTGTCCTGCCTCCCCCATCTCCCAAAGTTCTTTCCCCCAGCATGTGATGCTCCCTCCTGGATTACCCTCTGTCCTGCCTCCTCCGACCTCCCAAAGTTCTTTCCGCAGCGTGCAATAGCTTTCTCCTGGATTCCCCTCTGTCCTGCCTCTCTCATCTCCCAAAGTTCTTTCCCCAGTGTGTGATAGCTTTCTATTGATTTCCCCTCTATCTTGCCTCCTCCGATTTCCCAAAGTTCTTTCCCCAGCTTGCGATAGCTTTCTCCTGGATTACTCTCTGTCCTGCCTCCCCCATCTCCCAAAGTTCTTTCCCCATCTTGTGATGCTCCCTCCTGGATTCCCCTCTGTCCTGCCTCCCCCATCTCCCAAAGTTCTTTCCCCCAGCGTTGCAATAGCTTTCTTCTGAATTCGCCTCTGTTCTACCTCCTCAGGCCTCCCAAGGATTTCCCCCCAGTTTGCTATAGCTTTCTCCTGGATTCCCCTCTGTCCTGCCTCCTCATATCTCCGAAAGTTCTTTCCCTAGAGTACTATAGCTTTCTATTGGATTCCCCTCTGTCCTGCCTCCTCCGATTTCCCAAAGTTCTTTCCCCAGTTTGCTATAGCTTTCTCCTAGATTCCCCTCTGTCCTGCCTACTCCGATCTCCCAAAGTTCTTTCCCTAGCGTGTGATAGCTTTCTATTGATTTCCCCTCTGTCCTGCCTCCTCCGATTTCCCAAAGTTCTTTCCCCAGTTTGCTATAGCTTTCTCCTGGATTCCCCTCTGTCCTGCCTCCCCCATCTCCCAAACTTCTTTCCCCATCCTGTGATGCTCCCTCCTGGATTCCCCTCTGTCCTGCCTCCTCAGATCTCCCAAAGTTCTTTCCCCAGCTTGCGATAGCTTTCTCCTGGATTCCCCTCTGTCCTGCCTCCTCAGATCTCCCAAAGTTCTTTCTCCAGCGTGCAACAGCTTTCTCCTGGATTCCCCTCTGTCCTGCCTCCTCAGATCTCCCAAAGTTCTTTCCCCAGCTTGCGATAGCTTTCTCCTGGATTCCCCTCTGTCCTGCCTCCTCAGATCTCCCAAAGTTCTTTCTCCAGCGTGCAACAGCTTTCTCCTGGATTCCCCTCTGTCCTGCCTCCCCCATCTCCCAAAGTTCTTTCCACAGCTTGCGATAGATTTCTCCTTGATTCCCCTCTGTCCTGCCTCCTCAGATCTCCCAAAGTTCTTTCCCCAGCGTGCAACAGCTTTCTCCTGGATTCCCCTCTGTCCTGCCTCCTCCGATCTCCCAAAGTTCTTTCTCCAGCGTGCGATAGATTTCTCCTGGATTCCCCTCTGTCCTGCCTACTGCGATCTCCCAAAGTTCTTTCCCTAGCGTGCGATAGATTTCTCCTGGATTCCCCTCTGTCCTGCCTACTCCGATTTCCCAAAGTTCTTTCCCCAGCTTGCTATAAATTTCTCCTAGATTCCCCTCTGTCCTGCCTCCCCCATCTCCCAAACTTCTTGCCCCATCTTGTGATGCTCCCAACTGGATTCCCCTCTGTCCTGCCTCCTCTGATCTCCAAAAGTTCTTTCCCAAGCTTGCTATAGCTTTCTCCTGGATTACCCTATGTCCTGCCTCCCCCATCTCCCAAAGTTCTTTCCCTCCGTGCGATAGCTTTCTCCGGGATTCCCCTCTGTCCTACCTCCTCAGATCTCCCAAAGTTCTTTCCCCAGCGTGCAACAGCTTTCTCCTGGATTCCCCTCTGTCCTGCCTCCTCCGTTCTTTCTCCAGCGTTCGATAGATTTCTCCTGGATTCCCCTCTGTCCTGCCTACTGCGATTTCCCAAAGTTCTTTCCCCATCTTGTGATGCTCCCTACTGGATTCCCCTCTGTCCTGCCTCCTCAGATCTCCGAAAGTACTTTCCCTAGAGTACGATAGCTTTCTATTGGATTCCCCTCTGTCCTGCCTCCTCCAATTTCCCAAAGTTATTTCCCCAGCTTGCTATAGCTTTCTCCTAGATTCCCCTCTGTCCTGCCTCCCCCATCTCCGAAAGTTCTTTCCCCAGTGTATGATAGCTTTCTCCTGGATTCCCCTCTGTCCTGCCTCCTCCGATTTCCCAAAGTTCTTTCCCCAGTTTGCTATAGCTTTCTCCTGGATTCCCCTCTGTCCTGCCTCCCCCATCTCCCAAACTTCTTTCCCCATCTTGCGATGCTCCCAACTGGATTCCCCTCTGTCCTGCCTCCCCCATCTCCCAAAGTTCTTTGCCCATCCTGTGATGCTCCCTCCTGGATTCCCCTCTGTCCTGCCTCCTCAGATCTCCCAAAGTTCTTTCCCCAGCTTGCGATAGATTTCTTCTGGATTACCCTCTGTCCTGCCTCCCCCATCTCCCAAAGTTCTTTCCCCAGCGTTTCAATAGCTTTCTTCTCAATTCCCCTCTGTTCTATCTCCTCAGGTCTCCCAAAGATTTTCCCCCAGCCTGCGATAGCATTCTTCTTAATTCCCCACAGTCCTGCCTCCCCCATCTCCCAAAGTTCTTTCGCCATCCTGTGATGCTCCCTCCTGGATTCCCCTCTGTCCTGCCTCCCCCATCTCCCAAAGTTCTTTCCCCAGCTTGCGATAGATTTCTCCTGGATTCCCCTCTGTCCTGCCTACTCCGATCTCCCAAAGTTCTTTCCCTCCGTGCGATAGCTTTCTCCTGGATTCCCCTCTGTCCTGCCTCCTCAGATCTCCCAAAGTTCTTTCCCCAGCGTGCAACAGCTTTCTCCTGGATTCCCCTCTGTCCTGCCTCCTCCGATCTCCCAAAGTTCTTTCTCCAGCGTGCGATAGATTTCTCCTGGATTCCCCTCTGTCCTGCCTACTGCGATCTCCCAAAGTTCTTTCCCTAGCGTGCGATAGATTTCTCCTGGATAGATTTCTCCTGGATTCCCCTCTGTCCTGCCTCCTCCGATTTCCCAAAGTTCTTTCCCTAGCGTGCGATAGATTTCTCCTGGATTCCCCTCTGTCCTGCCTACTCCGATCTCCCAAAGTTCTTTCCCTAGCGTGCGATAGATTTCTCCTGGATTCCCCTTTGTCCTGCCTCCTCCGATTTCCCAAAGTTCTTTCCCCATCTTGCGATGCTCCCAACTGGATTCCCCTCTGTCGTGCCTCCTCAGATCTCCGAAAGTTCTTTCCCTAGAGTGCGATAGGTTTCTATTGATTTCCCCTCTGTCCAGCCTCCTCTGATTTCCCAAAGTTCTTTCCCCAGTTTGCTATAGCTTTCTCCTAGATTCCCCTCTGTCCTGCCTCCCCCATCTCCCAAACTTCTTTCCCTACCGTGCGATAGCTTTCTCCTGGATTCCCCTCTGTCCTGCCTCCTCAGATCTCCGAAAGTTCTTTCCCTAGAGTGTGATAGCTTTCTATTGGATTCCCCTCTTTTCTGCCTCCCCCACCTCCCAAAGTTCTTTCCCTACTGTGCGATAGCTTTCTATTGATTTCCCCTCTGTCCTGCCTCCCCCATCTCCCAAACTTCTTGCCCCATCTTGTGATGCTCCCAACTGGATTCCCCTCTGTCCTGCCTCCTCTGATCTCCGAAAGTTCTTTCCCAAGCTTGCGATAGCTTTCTCCTGGATTACCCTATGTCCTGCCTCCCCCATCTCCCAAAGTTCTTTCCCCATCTTGTGATGCTCCCTCCTGGATTCCCCTCTGTCCTGCCTCCCCCATCTCCCAAAGTTCTTTCCCCCAGCGTTGCAATAGCTTTCTTCTGAATTCGCCTCTGTTCTACCTCCTCAGGCCTCCCAAGGGTTTTCCCCCAGTTTGCTATAGCTTTCTCCTGGATTCCCCTCTGTCCTGCCTCCTCCAATTTCCCAAAGTTCTTTCCCCAGTTTGCTATAGCTTTCTCCTGGATTCCCCTCTGTCCTGCCTCCCCCATCTCCAAAAGTTCTTTCCCTAGCGTGTGATAGCTTTCTATTGGATTCCCCTCTGTCCTGCCTCCTCCAATTTCCCAAAGTTCTTTCCCCAGCTTGCTATAGCTTTCTCCTGGATTCCCCTCTGTCCTGCCTACTCCGATCTCCCAAAGTTCTTTCCCTAGCGTGTGATAGCTTTCTATTTATTTCCCCTCTGTCCTGCCTCCTCCGATTTCCCAAAGTTCTTTCCCCAGTTTGCTATAGCTTTCTCCTGGATTCCCCTCTGTCCTGCCTCCCCCATCTCCCAAACTTCTTTCCCCCAGTGTGTGATAGCTTTCGCCTGAATTCCCCTCCGTCCTGAGTCCTCAGATCTCCCGAAGTTCTTTCCCTAGTGTGTGATAGCTTTCTATTGGATTCCCCTCTGTCCTGCCTCCTCCGATTTCCCAAAGTTCTTTCCTCAGTTTGCTATAGCTTTCTCCTGCATTCCCCTCTGTCCTGCCTCCCCCATCTCCCAAACTTCTTTCCCCCAGTGTGTGATAGCTTTCGCCTGAATTCCCCTCCGTCCTGCCTCCTCTGATCTCCCAAAGTTCTTTCCCTAGCGTGCGATAGATTTCTCCTGGATTCCCCTCCGTCCTGCCTACTGCGATCTCCCAAAGTTCTTTCCCTAGCATGCGATAGATTTCTCCTGGATAGATTTCTCCTGGATTCCCCTCTGTCCTACCTCCTCAGATTTCCCAAAGTTCTTTCCCCAGCGTGCAACAGCTTTCTCCTGGATTCCCCTCTGTCCTGCCTCCTCCAATCTCCCAAAGTTCTTTCTCCAGCGTGCGATAGATTTCTCCTGGATTCCCCTCTGTCCTGCCTACTCCGATTTCCCAAAGTTCTTTCCCCAGCTTGCTATAGCTTTCTCCTGGATTCCCCTCTGTCCTGCCTACTCCGATCTCCCAAAGTTCTTTCCCCAGTTTGCTATAGCTTTCTCCGAGATTCCACTCTGTCCTGCCTCCCCCATCTCCCAAACTTCTTTCCCCATCTTGTGATGCTCCCAACTGGATTCCCCTCTGTCCTGCCTCCTCTGATCTCCGAAAGTTCTTTCCCAAGCTTGCGATAGCTTTCTCCTGGATTCCCCTCTGTTCTGCCTCCCCCACCTCCCAAAGTTCTTTCCCTACTGTGCGATAGCTTTCTATTGATTTCCCCTCTGTCCTGCCTCCCCCATCTCCCAAAGTTCTTTCCACAGCTTGCGATAGATTTCTTCTGGATTCCCCTCTGTCCTGCCTCCTCCGACCTCCCAAAGTTCTTTCCCCAGCGTGCAATAGCTTTCTCCTGGATTCCCCTCTGTCCTGCCTCTCTCATCTCCCAAAGTTCTTTCCCCAGCGTGTAATAGCTTTCTATTGATTTCCCCTCTATCTTGCCTCCTCCGATTTCCCAAAGTTCTTTCCCCAGTTTGCTATAGCTTTCTCCTGGATTCCCCTCTGTCCTGCCTACTCCGATCTCCCAAAGTTCTTTCCCTAGCGTGGATAGATTTCTCCTTGATAGATTTCTCCTGGATTCCCCTTTGTCCTGCCTCCCCCATCTCCCAAACTTCTTTCCCCCCAGTGTGTTATAGCTTTCGCCTGAATTCCCCTCCGTCCTGAGTCCTCAGATCTCCCGAAGTTCTTTCCCTAGAGTACGATAGCTTTCTATTGATTTCCCCTCTGTCCTGCCTCCTCCGATTTCCCAAAGTTCTTTCTCCAGTTTGCTATAGCTTTCTCCTGGATTCCCCTCTGTCTTGCCCTCTCCGATATCCCAACCTCCCTCCCCCAGCGTGCGATAGTTTTCTACTGGATTCCCCTCTGTCTTGCCCTCTCCGATATCCCAACCTCCCTCCCCCAGCGTGCGATAGTTTTCTACTGGATTCCCCTCTGTCTTGCCCTCTCCCAAGGTCCTTTCCCCAGCATGCGATAGCTTTCTACTGGATTCCCCTCTGTCCTGCCTACTGCGATTTCCCAAAGTTCTTTCCCCATCTTGTGATGCTCCCTACTGGATTCCCCTCTGTCCTGCCTCCTCAGATCTCCGAAAGTACTTTCCCTAGAGTACGATAGCTTTCTATTGGATTCCCCTCTGTCCTGCCTCCTCCGATTTCCCAAAGTTCTTTCCCCAGTTTGCTATAGCTTTCTCCTGGATTCCCCTCTGTCCTGCCTCCCCCATCTCCCAAACTTCTTTCCCCATCTTGCGATGCTCCCAACTGGATTCCCCTCTGTCCTGCCTCCTCAGATCTCCGAAAGTTCTTTCCCTAGAGTACGATAGCTTTCTATTGGATTCCCCTCTGTCCTGCCTCCCCCATCTCCCAAAGTTCTTTCCCCAGCTTGCTATAGCTTTCTCCTGGATTCCCCTCTGTCCTGCCTCCTCCGATTTCCCAAAGTTCTTTCCCCAGTTTGCTATAGCTTTCTCCTGGATTCCCCTCTGTCCTGCCTCCCCCATCTCCCAAACTTCTTTCCCCCAGTGTGTGATAGCTTTCTATTGGATTCCCCTCTGTCCTGCCTCCTCCAATTTCCCAAAGTTCTTTCCCCAGCTTGCTATAGCTTTCTCCTGGATTCCCCTCTGTCCTGCCTACTCCGATCTCCCAAAGTTCTTTCCCTAGCGTGTGATAGCTTTCTATTTATTTCCCCTCTGTCCTGCCTCCTCCGACCTCCCAAAGTTCTTTCCCCAGTTTGCTATAGCTTTCTCCTGGATTACCCTCTGTCCTGCCTCCCCCATCTCCCAAAGTTCTTTCCCCAGCTTGCGATAGATTTCTCCTGGATTCCCCTCTGTCCTGCCTACTCCGATCTCCCAAAGTTCTTTCCCTCCGTGTGATAGCTTTCTCCTTGATTCCCCTCTGTCCTGCCTCCTCAGATCTCCCAAAGTTCTTTCCCCAGCGTGCAACAGCTTTCTCCTGGATTCCCCTCTGTCCTGCCTCCTCAGATCTCCCAAAGTTCTTTCCCCAGCGTGCAACAGCTTTCTCCTGGATTCCCCTCTGCCCTGCCTCCTCCGATTTCCCAAAGTTCTTTCCCCAGCTTGCTATAGCTTTCTCCTGGATTCCCCTCTGTCCTGCCTACTGCGACCTCCCAAAGTTCTTTCCCCAGCTTGCGATAGCTTTCTCCTGGATTCCCCTCTGTCCTGCCTCCTCAGATCTCCCAAAGTTCTTTCTCCAGCGTGCAACAGCTTTCTCCTGGATTCCCCTCTGTCCTGCCTCCCCCATCTCCCAAAGTTCTTTCCACAGCTTGCGATAGATTTCTCCTTGATTCCCCTCTGTCCTGCCTCCTCAGATCTCCCAAAGTTCTTTCCCCAGCGTGCAACAGCTTTCTCCTGGATTCCCCTCTGTCCTGCCTCCTCCGATCTCCCAAAGTTCTTTCTCCAGCGTGCGATAGATTTCTCCTGGATTCCCCTCTGTCCTGCCTACTGCGATCTCCCAAAGTTCTTTCCCCAGCGTGCAACAGCTTTCTCCTGGATTCCCCTCTGTCCTGCCTACTCCGATTTCCCAAAGTTCTTTCCCCAGCTTGCTATAAATTTCTCCTAGATTCCCCTCTGTCCTGCCTCCCCCATCTCCCAAACTTCTTGCCCCATCTTGTGATGCTCCCAACTGGATTCCCCTCTGTCCTGCCTCCTCTGATCTCCAAAAGTTCTTTCCCAAGCTTGCTATAGCTTTCTCCTGGATTACCCTATGTCCTGCCTCCCCCATCTCCCAAAGTTCTTTCCCTCCGTGCGATAGCTTTCTCCGGGATTCCCCTCTGTCCTACCTCCTCAGATCTCCCAAAGTTCTTTCCCCAGCCTGCAACAGCTTTCTCCTGGATTCCCCTCTGTCCTGCCTCCTCCGTTCTTTCTCCAGCGTTCGATAGATTTCTCCTGGATTCCCCTCTGTCCTGCCTCCTCAGATCTCCCAAAGTTCTTTCCCCAGCGTGCAACAGCTTTCTCCTGGATTCCCCTCTGCCCTGCCTCCTCCGATTTCCCAAAGTTCTTTCCCCAGCTTGCTATAGCTTTCTCCTGGATTCCCCTCTGTCCTGCCTACTGCGATCTCCCAAAGTTCTTTCCCTAGCGCGCGATAGATTTCTCCTGGATTCCCCTCTGTCCTGCCTACTCCGATTTCCCAAAGTTCTTTCCCCAGCTTGCTATAAATTTCTCCTCGATTCCCCTCTGTCCTGCCTCCCCCATCTCCCAAACTTCTTGCCCCATCTTGTGATGCTCCCAACTGTATTCCCCTCTGTCCTGCCTCCTCTGATCTCCGAAAGTTCTTTCCCTAGAGTGCGATAGGTTTCTATTGATTTCCCCTCTGTCCTGCCTCCTCAGATCTCCCAAAGTTCTTTCTCCAGCGTGCGATAGATTTCTCTTGGATTCCCCTCTGTCCTGCCTACTGCGATCTCCCAAAGTTCTTTCCCTAGAGTGCGATAGATTTCTCCTGGATAGATTTCTCCTGGATTCCCCTCTGTCCTGCCTCCTCCGATTTCCCAAAGTTCTTTCCCCAGCTTGCTATAGCTTTCTCCTGGATTCCCCTCTGTCCTGCCTACTCCGATCTCCCAAAGTTCTTTCCCTAGCGTGTGATAGCTTTCTATTGATTTTCCCTCTGTCCTGCCTCCTCCGATTTCCCAAAGTTCTTTCCCCAGTTTGCTATAGCTTTCTCCTGGATTCCCCTCTGTCCTGCCTCCTCCGACCTCCCAAAGTTCTTTCCCCAGCGTGCAATAGCTTTCTCCTGGATTCCCCTCTGTCCTGCCTCTCTCATCTCCCAAAGTTCTTTCCCCAGTGTGTGATAGCTTTCTATTGATTTCCCCTCTATCTTGCCTCCTCCGATTTCCCAAAGTTCTTTCCCCAGTTTGCTATAGCTTTCTCCTGGATTCCCCTCTGTCCTGCCTACTCCGATCTCCCAAAGTTCTTTCCCTAGCATGGATAGATTTCTCCTTGATAGTTTTCTCCTGGATTCCCCTTTGTCCTGCCTCCCCCATGTCCCAAACTTCTTGCCCCATCTTGTGATGCTCCCAACTGGATTCCCCTCTGTCCTGCCTCCTCTGATCTCCAAAAGTTCTTTCCCAAGCTTGCTATAGCTTTCTCCTGGATTACCCTATGTCCTGCCTCCCCCATCTCCCAAAGTTCTTTCCCCATCTTGTGATGCTCCCTACTGGATTCCCCTCTGTCCTGCCTCCTCTGATCTCCGAAAGTTCTTTCCCTAGAGTGTGATAGCTTTCTATTGGATTCCCCTCTGTTCTGCCTCCCCCACCTCCCAAAGTTCTTTCTCTACCGTGCGATAGCTTTCTATTGATTTCCCCTCTGTCCTGCCTCCCCCATCTCCCAAACTTCTTTCCCCATCTTGTGATGCTCCCTCCTGGATTCCCCTCTGTCCTGCCTCCTCCGACCTCCCAAAGTTCTTTCCCCAGCGTGCAATAGCTTTCTCCTGGATTCCCCTCTGTCCTGCCTCTCTCATCTCCCAAAGTTCTTTCCCCAGTGTGTCATAGCTTTCTATTGATTTCCCCTCTAACTTGCCTCCTCCGATTTCCCAAAGTTCTTTCCCCAGTTTGCTATAGCTTTCTCCTGGATTCCCCTCTGTCCTGCCTCCTAATATCTCCGAAAGTTCTTTCCCTAGAGTACGATAGCTTTCTATTGGATTCCCCTCTGTCCTGCCTCCCCCATCTCCCAAAGTTCTTTCCCCATCTTGTGATGCTCCCTCCTGGATTCCCCTCTGTCCTGCCTCCCCCATCTCCCAAAGTTCTTTCCCCCAGCGTGTGATGCTCCCTCCTGGATTCCCCTCTGTCCTGCCTACTCCGATCTCCCAAAGTTCTTTCCCTAGCATGGATAGATTTCTCCTGGATTCCCCTTTGTCCTGCCTTCCCCATCTCCCAAACTTCTTTCCCCCCAGTGTGTTATAGCTTTCGCCTGAATTCCCCTCCGTCCTGAGTCCTCAGATCTCCCGAAGTTCTTTCCCTAGAGTACGATAGCTTTCTATTGATTTCCCCTCAGTCCTGTCTCCTCCGATTTCCCAAAGTTCTTTCCCCAGTTTGCTATAGCTTTCTCCTGGATTCCCCTCTGTACTGCCTCCCCAATCTCCCAAACTTCTTTCCCCCAGTGTGTGATAGCTTTCGCCTGGATTCCCCTCTGTCCTGCCTCCTCAGATCTCCGAAAGTTCTTTCCCTAGAGTGTGATAGCTTTCTATTGGATTCCCCTCTGTTCTGCCTCCCCCACCTCCCAAAGTTCTTTCCCTACTGTGCGATAGCTTTCTATTGATTTCCCCTCTGTCCTGCCTCCCCCATCTCCCAAAGTTCTTTCCACAGCTTGCGATAGATTTCTTCTGGATTCCCCTCTGTCCTGCCTCCTCCGACCTCCCAAAGTTCTTTCCCCAGCGTGCAATAGCTTTCTCCTGGATTCCCCTCTGTCCTGCCTCTCTCATCTCCCAAAGTTCTTTCCCCAGCGTGTAATAGCTTTCTATTGATTTCCCCTCTATCTTGCCTCCTCCGATTTCCCAAAGTTCTTTCCCCAGTTTGCTATAGCTTTCTCCTGGATTCCCCTCTGTCCTGCCTCCCCCATCTCCCAAACTTCTTTCCCCCCAGTGTGTTATAGCTTTCGCCTGAATTCCCCTCCGTCCTGAGTCCTCAGATCTCCCGAAGTTCTTTCCCTAGAGTACGATAGCTTTCTATTGATTTCCCCTCTGTCCTGTCTCCTCCGATTTCCCAAAGTTCTTTCCCCAGTTTGCTATAGCTTTCTCCTGGATTCCCCTCTGTACTGCCTCCCCCATCTCCCAAACTTCTTTCCCCCAGTGTGTGATAGCTTTCGCCTGAATTCCGCTCCGTCCTGAGTCCTCAGATCTCCCGAAGTTCTTTCCCTAGAGTACGATAGCTTTCTATTGATTTCCCCTCTGTCCTGCCTCCTCCGATTTCCCAAAGTTCTTTCCCCAGTTTGCTATAGCTTTCTCCTGGATTCCCCTCTGTCCTGCCTCCCCCATCTCCCAAACTTCTTTCCCCCAGTGTGTGATAGCTTTCGCCTGAATTCCCCTCCGTCCTGAGTCCTCAGATCTCCCAAAGTTCTTTCCCTAGCGTGCGATAGATTTCTCCTGGATTCCCCTCCGTCCTGCCTACTGCGATCTCCCAAAGTTCTTTCCCTAGCATGCGATAGATTTCTCCTGGATAGATTTCTCCTGGATTCCCCTCTGTCCTACCTCCTCAGATTTCCCAAAGTTCTTTCCCCAGCGTGCAACAGCTTTCTCCTGGATTCCCCTCTGTCCTGCCTCCTCCAATCTCCCAAAGTTCTTTCTCCAGCGTGCGATAGATTTCTCCTGGATTCCCCTCTGTCCTGCCTACTCCGATTTCCCAAAGTTCTTTCCCCAGCTTGCTATAGCTTTCTCCTGGATTCCCCTCTGTCCTGCCTACTCCGATCTCCCAAAGTTCTTTCCCCAGTTTGCTATAGCTTTCTCCGACATTCCACTCTGTCCTGCCTCCCCCATCTCCCAAACTTCTTTCCCCATCTTGTGATGCTCCCAACTGGATTCCCCTCTGTCCTGCCTCCTCTGATCTCCGAAAGTTCTTTCCCAAGCTTGCGATAGCTTTCTCCTGGATTACCCTCTGTCCTGCCTCCCCCATCTCCCAAACTTCTTTCCCCATCTTGTGATGCTCCCTACTGGATTCCCCTCTGTCCTGCCTCCTCAGATCTCCAAAAGTTCTTTCCCTAGAGTGTGATAGCTTTCTATTGATTTCCCCTCTGTCCTGCCTCCCCCATCTCCCAAAGTTCTTTCCCCCAGCGTGTGATGCTCCCTCCTGGATTACCCTCTGTCCTGCCCCCTCCGACCTCCCAAAGTTCTTTCCCCAGCGTGCAATAGCTTTCTCCTGGATTCCCCTCTGTGCTGCCTCTCTCATCTCCCAAAGTTCTTTCCCCAGTGTGTGATAGCTTTCTAATTATTTCCCCTCTATCTTGCCTCCTCCGATTTCCCAAAGTTCTTTCCCCAGTTTGCTATAGCTTTCTCGTGGATTCCCCTCTGTCCTGCCTACTCCGATCTCCCAAAGTTCTTTCCCTAGCATGGATAGATTTCTCCTTGATAGTTTTCTCCTGGATTCCCCTTTGTCCTGCCTCCCCCATCTCCCAAAGTTCTTTCCCCCAGCGTTGCAATAGCTTTCTTCTGAATTCCCCTCTGTTCTACCTCCTCAGGCCTCCCAAGGATTTTCCCCCAGCCTGCGATAGCTTTCTCCTGGATTCCCCACTGTCCTGCCTCCCCCATCTCCCAAACTTCTTTCCCCATCTTGTGATGCTCCCAACTGGATTCCCCTCTGTCCTGCCTCCTCTGATCTCCAAAAGTTCTTTCCCTAGTGTGTGATAGCTTTCTATTGGATTCCCCTCTGTCCTGCCTCCTCCGATTTCCCAAAGTTCTTTCTCCAGCGTGCAACAGCTTTCTCCTGGATTCCCCTCTGTCCTGCCTCCCCCATCTCCCAAAGTTCTTTCCACAGCTTGCGATAGATTTCTCCTTGATTCCCCTCTGTCCTGCCTCCTCAGATCTCCCAAAGTTCTTTCCCCAGCGTGCAACAGCTTTCTCCTGGATTCCCCTCTGTCCTGCCTCCTCCGATCTCACAAAGTTCTTTCTCCAGCGTGCGATAGATTTCTCCTGGATTCCCCTCTGTCCTGCCTACTGCGATCTCCCAAAGTTCTTTCCCCAGCGTGCAACAGCTTTCTCCTGGATTCCCCTCTGTCCTGCCTACTCCGATTTCCCAAAGTTCTTTCCCCAGCTTGCTATAAATTTCTCCTAGATTCCCCTCTGTCCTGCCTCCCCCATCTCCCAAACTTCTTGCCCCATCTTGTGATGCTCCCAACTGGATTCCCCTCTGTCCTGCCTCCTCTGATCTCCAAAAGTTCTTTCCCAAGCTTGCTATAGCTTTCTCCTGGATTACCCTATGTCCTGCCTCCCCCATCTCCCAAAGTTCTTTCCCTCCGTGCGATAGCTTTCTCCGGGATTCCCCTCTGTCCTACCTCCTCAGATCTCCCAAAGTTATTTCCCCAGCGTGCAACAGCTTTCTCCTGGATTCCCCTCTGTCCTGCCTCCTCCGTTCTTTCTCCAGCGTTCGATAGATTTCTCCTGGATTCCCCTCTGTCCTGCCTACTGCGATTTCCCAAAGTTCTTTCCCCATCTTGTGATGCTCCCTACTGGATTCCCCTCTGTCCTGCCTCCTCAGATCTCCGAAAGTACTTTCCCTAGAGTACGATAGCTTTCTATTGGATTCCCCTCTGTCCTGCCTCCTCCAATTTCCCAAAGTTATTTCCCCAGCTTGCTATAGCTTTCTCCTAGATTCCCCTCTGTCCTGCCTCCCCCATCTCCGAAAGTTCTTTCCCCAGTGTATGATAGCTTTCTCCTGGATTCCCCTCTGTGCTGCCTCCTCCGATTTCCCAAAGTTCTTTCCCCAGTTTGCTATAGCTTTCTCCTGGATTCCCCTCTGTCCTGCCTCCCCCATCTCCCAAACTTCTTTCCCCATCTTGCGATGCTCCCAACTGGATTCCCCTCTGTCCTGCCTCCCCCATCTCCCAAAGTTCTTTGCCCATCCTGTGATGCTCCCTCCTGGATTCCCCTCTGTCCTGCCTCCTCAGATCTCCCAAAGTTCTTTCCCCAGCTTGCGATAGCTTTCTCCTGGATTTCCCTCTGTCCTGCCTCCCCCATCTCCCAAAGTTCTTTCCCCAGCGTTTCAATAGCTTTCTTCTCAATTCCCCTCTGTTCTATCTCCTCAGGTCTCCCAAAGATTTTCCCCCAGCCTGCGATAGCATTCTTCTTAATTCCCCACAGTCCTGCCTCCCCCATCTCCCAAAGTTCTTTCGCCATCCTGTGATGCTCCCTCCTGGATTCCCCTCTGTCCTGCCTCCCCCATCTCCCAAAGTTCTTTCCCTCCGTGCGATAGCTTTCTCCTGGATTCCCCTCTGTCCTGCCTCCTCAGATCTCCCAAAGTTCTTTCCCCAGCGTGCAACAGCTTTCTCCTGGATTCCCCTCTGTCCTGCCTCCTCCGATCTCCCAAAGTTCTTTCTCCAGCGTGCGATAGATTTCTCCTGGATTCCCCTCTGTCCTGCCTACTGCGATCTCCCAAAGTTCTTTCCCTAGCGTGCGATAGATTTCTCCTGGATAGATTTCTCCTGGATTCCCCTCTGTCCTGCCTCCTCCGATTTCCCAAAGTTCTTTCCCTAGCGTGCGATAGATTTCTCCTGGATTCCCCTTTGTCCTGCCTCCTCCGATTTCCCAAAGTTCTTTCCCCATCTTGCGATGCTCCCAACTGGATTCCCCTCTGTCGTGCCTCCTCAGATCTCCGAAAGTTCTTTCCCTAGAGTGCGATAGGTTTCTATTGATTTCCCCTCTGTCCAGCCTCCTCAGATCTCCGAAAGTTCTTTCCCTAGAGTGTGATAGCTTTCTATTGGATTCCCCTCTTTTCTGCCTCCCCCACCTCCCAAAGTTCTTTCCCTACTGTGCGATAGCTTTCTATTGATTTCCCCTCTGTCCTGCCTCCCCCATCTCCCAAACTTCTTGCCCCATCTTGTGATGCTCCCAACTGGATTCCCCTCTGTCCTGCCTCCTCTGATCTCCGAAAGTTCTTTCCCAAGCTTGCGATAGCTTTCTCCTGGATTACCCTATGTCCTGCCTCCCCCATCTCCCAAAGTTCTTTCCCCATCTTGTGATGCTCCCTCCTGGATTCCCCTCTGTCCTGCCTCCCCCATCTCCCAAAGTTCTTTCCCCCAGCGTTGCAATAGCTTTCTTCTGAATTCGCCTCTGTTCTACCTCCTCAGGCCTCCCAAGGGTTTTCCCCCAGTTTGATATAGCTTTCTCCTGGATTCCCCTCTGTCCTGCCTCCTCCAATTTCCCAAAGTTCTTTCCCCAGTTTGCTATAGCTTTCTCCTGGATTCCCCTCTGTCCTGCCTCCCCCATCTCCCAAAGTTCTTTCCCTAGCGTGTGATAGCTTTCTATTGGATTCCCCTCTGTCCTGCCTCCTCCAATTTCCCAAAGTTCTTTCCCCAGCTTGCTATAGCTTTCTCCTGGAATCCCCTCTGTCCTGCCTACTCCGATCTCCCAAAGTTCTTTCCCTAGCGTGTGATAGCTTTCTATTTATTTCCCCTCTGTCCTGCCTCCTCCGATTTCCCAAAGTTCTTTCCCCAGTTTGCTATAGCTTTCTCCTGGATTCCCCTCTGTCCTGCCTCCCCCATCTCCCAAACTTCTTTCCCCCAGTGTGTGATAGCTTTCGCCTGAATTCCCCTCCGTCCTGAGTCCTCAGATCTCCCGAAGTTCTTTCCCTAGTGTGTGATAGCTTTCTATTGGATTCCCCTCTGTCCTGCCTCCTCCGATTTCCCAAAGTTCTTTCCTCAGTTTGCTATAGCTTTCTCCTGCATTCCCCTCTGTCCTGCCTCCCCCATCTCCCAAACTTCTTTCCCCCAGTGTGTGATAGCTTTCGCCTGAATTCCCCTCCGTCCTGCCTCCTCTGATCTCCCAAAGTTCTTTCCCTAGCGTGCGATAGATTTCTCCTGGATTCCCCTCCGTCCTGCCTACTGCGATCTCCCAAAGTTCTTTCCCTAGCATGCGATAGATTTCTCCTGGATAGATTTCTCCTGGATTCCCCTCTGTCCTACCTCCTCAGATTTCCCAAAGTTCTTTCCCCAGCGTGCAACAGCTTTCTCCTGGATTCCCCTCTGTCCTGCCTCCTCCAATCTCCCAAAGTTCTTTCTCCAGCGTGCGATAGATTTCTCCTGGATTCCCCTCTGTCCTGCCTACTCCGATTTCCCAAAGTTCTTTCCCCAGCTTGCTATAGCTTTCTCCTGGATTCCCCTCTGTCCTGCCTACTCCGATCTCCCAAAGTTCTTTCCCCAGTTTGCTATAGCTTTCTCCGAGATTCCACTCTGTCCTGCCTCCCCCATCTCCCAAACTTCTTTCCCCATCTTGTGATGCTCCCAACTGGATTCCCCTCTGTCCTGCCTCCTCTGATCTCCGAAAGTTCTTTCCCAAGCTTGCGATAGCTTTCTCCTGGATTCCCCTCTGTTCTGCCTCCCCCACCTCCCAAAGTTCTTTCCCTACTGTGCGATAGCTTTCTATTGATTTCCCCTCTGTCCTGCCTCCCCCATCTCCCAAAGTTCTTTCCACAGCTTGCGATAGATTTCTTCTGGATTCCCCTCTGTCCTGCCTCCTCCGACCTCCCAAAGTTCTTTCCCCAGCGTGCAATAGCTTTCTCCTGGATTCCCCTCTGTCCTGCCTCTCTCATCTCCCAAAGTTCTTTCCCCAGCGTGTAATAGCTTTCTATTGATTTCCCCTCTATCTTGCCTCCTCCGATTTCCCAAAGTTCTTTCCCCAGTTTGCTATAGCTTTCTCCTGGATTCCCCTCTGTCCTGCCTACTCCGATCTCCCAAAGTTCTTTCCCTAGCGTGGATAGATTTCTCCTTGATAGATTTCTCCTGGATTCCCCTTTGTCCTGCCTCCCCCATCTCCCAAACTTCTTTCCCCCCAGTGTGTTATAGCTTTCGCCTGAATTCCCCTCCGTCCTGAGTCCTCAGATCTCCCGAAGTTCTTTCCCTAGAGTACGATAGCTTTCTATTGATTTCCCCTCTGTCCTGCCTCCTCCGATTTCCCAAAGTTCTTTCCCCAGTTTGCTATAGCTTTCTCCTGGATTCCCCTCTGTCTTGCCCTCTCCGATATCCCAACCTCCCTCCCCCAGCGTGCGATAGTTTTCTACTGGATTCCCCTCTGTCTTGCCCTCTCCGATATCCCAACCTCCCTCCCCCAGCGTGCGATAGTTTTCTACTGGATTCCCCTCTGTCTTGCCCTCTCCCAAGGTCCTTTCCCCAGCATGCGATAGCTTTCTACTGGATTCCCCTCTGTCCTGCCTACTGCGATTTCCCAAAGTTCTTTCCCCATCTTGTGATGCTCCCTACTGGATTCCCCTCTGTCCTGCCTCCTCAGATCTCCGAAAGTACTTTCCCTAGAGTACGATAGCTTTCTATTGGATTCCCCTCTGTCCTGCCTCCTCCGATTTCCCAAAGTTCTTTCCCCAGTTTGCTATAGCTTTCTCCTGGATTCCCCTCTGTCCTGCCTCCCCCATCTCCCAAACTTCTTTCCCCATCTTGCGATGCTCCCAACTGGATTCCCCTCTGTCCTGCCTCCCCCATCTCCCAAAGTTCTTTCCCCATCCTGTGATGCTCCCTCCTGGATTCCCCTCTGTCCTGCCTCCTCAGATCTCCCAAAGTTCTTTCCCCAGCGTTTCAATAGCTTTCTTTTGAATTCCCCTCTGTTCTATCTCCTCAGGTCTCCCAAAGATTTTCCCCAAGCCTGCGATAGCTTTCTTCTGAATTCCCCACAGTCCTGCCTCCCCCATCTCCCAAAGTTCTTTCGCCATCCTGTGATGCTCCCACCTGGATTCCCCTCTGTCCTGCCACCTCAGATCTCCCAAAGTTCTTTCCCCAGCTTGCGATAGCTTTCTCCTGGATTACCCTCTGTCCTGCCTCCTCCGACCTCCCAAAGTTCTTTCCCCAGTTTGCTATAGCTTTCTCCTGGATTACCCTCTGTCCTGCCTCCCCCATCTCCCAAAGTTCTTTCCCCAGCTTGCGATAGCTTTCTATTGATTTCCCCTCTGTCCTGCCTCCTCAGATCTCCCAAAGTTCTTTCTCCAGCGTGCGATAGCTTTCTCCTTGATTCCCCTCTGTCCTGCCTCCTCAGATCTCCCAAAGTTCTTTCCCCAGCGTGCAACAGCTTTCTCCTGGATTCCCCTCTGTCCTGCCTCCTCAGATCTCCCAAAGTTCTTTCCCCAGCGTGCAACAGCTTTCTCCTGGATTCCCCTCTGCCCTGCCTCCTCCGATTTCCCAAAGTTCTTTCCCCAGCTTGCTATAGCTTTCTCCTGGATTCCCCTCTGTCCTGCCTACTGCGATCTCCCAAAGTTCTTTCCCTAGCGTGCGATAGATTTCTCCTGGATTCCCCTCTGTCCTGCCTACTCCGATTTCCCAAAGTTCTTTCCCCAGCTTGCTATAAATTTCTCCTCGATTCCCCTCTGTCCTGCCTCCCCCATCTCCCAAACTTCTTGCCCCATCTTGTGATGCTCCCAACTGTATTCCCCTCTGTCCTGCCTCCTCTGATCTCCGAAAGTTCTTTCCCTAGAGTGCGATAGGTTTCTATTGATTTCCCCTCTGTCCTGCCTCCTCAGATCTCCCAAAGTTCTTTCTCCAGCGTGCGATAGATTTCTCCTGGATTCCCCTCTGTCCTGCCTACTGCGATCTCCCAAAGTTCTTTCCCTAGAGTGCGATAGATTTCTCCTGGATAGATTTCTCCTGGATTCCCCTCTGTCCTGCCTCCTCCGATTTCCCAAAGTTCTTTCCCCAGCTTGCTATAGCTTTCTCCTGGATTCCCCTCTGTCCTGCCTACTCCGATCTCCCAAAGTTCTTTCCCTAGCGTGTGATAGCTTTCTATTGATTTTCCCTCTGTCCTGCCTCCTCCGATTTCCCAAAGTTCTTTCCCCAGTTTGCTATAGCTTTCTCCTGGATTCCCCTCTGTCCTGCCTCCTCCGACCTCCCAAAGTTCTTTCCCCAGCGTGCAATAGCTTTCTCCTGGATTCCCCTCTGTCCTGCCTCTCTCATCTCCCAAAGTTCTTTCCCCAGTGTGTGATAGCTTTCTATTGATTTCCCCTCTATCTTGCCTCCTCCGATTTCCCAAAGTTCTTTCCCCAGTTTGCTATAGCTTTCTCCTGGATTCCCCTCTGTCCTGCCTACTCCGATCTCCCAAAGTTCTTTCCCTAGCATGGATAGATTTCTCCTTGATAGTTTTCTCCTGGATTCCCCTTTGTCCTGCCTCCCCCATCTCCCAAACTTCTTGCCCCATCTTGTGATGCTCCCAACTGGATTCCCCTCTGTCCTGCCTCCTCTGATCTCCAAAAGTTCTTTCCCAAGCTTGCTATAGCTTTCTCCTGGATTACCCTATGTCCTGCCTCCCCCATCTCCCAAAGTTCTTTCCCCATCTTGTGATGCTCCCTACTGGATTCCCCTCTGTCCTGCCTCCTCTGATCTCCGAAAGTTCTTTCCCTAGAGTGTGATAGCTTTCTATTGGATTCCCCTCTGTTCTGCCTCCCCCACCTCCCAAAGTTCTTTCTCTACCGTGCGATAGCTTTCTATTGATTTCCCCTCTGTCCTGCCTCCCCCATCTCCCAAAGTTCTTTC
Source organism: Natrix helvetica (assembly GCF_964273705.1). Lineage (NCBI taxonomy): Eukaryota > Metazoa > Chordata > Lepidosauria > Squamata > Natricidae > Natrix > Natrix helvetica. The sequence goes on from NW_028113574.1 coordinate 49,294, forward strand.
CCCCAGCACGTGATGCTCCCTCCTGGATTCCCCTCTGTCCTGCCTCCTCCGACCTCCCAAAGTTCTTTCCCCAGCGTGCAATAGCTTTCTCCTGGATTCCCCTCTGTCCTGCCTCTCTCATCTCCCAAAGTTCTTTCCCCAGTGTGTGATAGCTTTCTATTGATTTCCCCTCTAACTTGCCTCCTCCGATTTCCCAAAGTTCTTTCCCCAGTTTGCTATAGCTTTCTCCTGGATTCCCCTCTGTCCTGCCTCCTAATATCTCCGAAAGTTCTTTCCCTAGAGTACGATAGCTTTCTATTGGATTCCCCTCTGTCCTGCCTCCCCCATCTCCCAAAGTTCTTTCCCCATCTTGTGATGCTCCCTCCTGGATTCCCCTCTGTCCTGCCTCCCCCATCTCCCAAAGTTCTTTCCCCCAGCGTGTGATGCTCCCTCCTGGATTCCCCTCTGTCCTGCCTACTCCGATCTCCCAAAGTTCTTTCCCTAGCATGGATAGATTTCTCCTGGATTCCCCTTTGTCCTGCCTTCCCCATCTCCCAAACTTCTTTCCCCCCAGTGTGTTATAGCTTTCGCCTGAATTCCCCTCCGTCCTGAGTCCTCAGATCTCCCGAAGTTCTTTCCCTAGAGTACGATAGCTTTCTATTGATTTCCCCTCAGTCCTGTCTCCTCCGATTTCCCAAAGTTCTTTCCCCAGTTTGCTATAGCTTTCTCCTGGATTCCCCTCTGTACTGCCTCCCCCATCTCCCAAACTTCTTTCCCCCAGTGTGTGATAGCTTTCGCCTGGATTCCCCTCTGTCCTGCCTCCTCAGATCTCCGAAAGTTCTTTCCCTAGAGTGTGATAGCTTTCTATTGGATTCCCCTCTGTTCTGCCTCCCCCACCTCCCAAAGTTCTTTCCCTACTGTGCGATAGCTTTCTATTGATTTCCCCTCTGTCCTGCCTCCCCCATCTCCCAAAGTTCTTTCCACAGCTTGCGATAGATTTCTTCTGGATTCCCCTCTGTCCTGCCTCCTCCGACCTCCCAAAGTTCTTTCCCCAGCGTGCAATAGCTTTCTCCTGGATTCCCCTCTGTCCTGCCTCTCTCATCTCCCAAAGTTCTTTCCCCAGCGTGTAATAGCTTTCTATTGATTTCCCCTCTATCTTGCCTCCTCCGATTTCCCAAAGTTCTTTCCCCAGTTTGCTATAGCTTTCTCCTGGATTCCCCTCTGTCCTGCCTACTCCGATCTCCCAAAGTTCTTTCCCTAGCGTGGATAGATTTCTCCTTGATAGATTTCTCCTGGATTCCCCTTTGTCCTGCCTCCCCCATCTCCCAAACTTCTTTCCCCCCAGTGTGTTATAGCTTTCGCCTGAATTCCCCTCCGTCCTGAGTCCTCAGATCTCCCGAAGTTCTTTCCCTAGAGTACGATAGCTTTCTATTGATTTCCCCTCTGTCCTGTCTCCTCCGATTTCCCAAAGTTCTTTCCCCAGTTTGCTATAGCTTTCTCCTGGATTCCCCTCTGTACTGCCTCCCCCATCTCCCAAACTTCTTTCCCCCAGTGTGTGATAGCTTTCGCCTTAATTCCGCTCCGTCCTGAGTCCTCAGATCTCCCGAAGTTCTTTCCCTAGAGTACGATAGCTTTCTATTGATTTCCCCTCTGTCCTGCCTCCTCCGATTTCCCAAAGTTCTTTCCCCAGTTTGCTATAGCTTTCTCCTGGATTCCCCTCTGTCCTGCCTCCCCCATCTCCCAAACTTCTTTCCCCCAGTGTGTGATAGCTTTCGCCTGAATTCCCCTCCGTCCTGAGTCCTCAGATCTCCCGAAGTTCTTTCCCTAGTGTGTGATAGCTTTCTATTGGATTCCCCTCTGTCCTGCCTCCTCCGATTTCCCAAAGTTCTTTCCTCAGTTTGCTATAGCTTTCTCCTGCATTCCCCTCTGTCCTGCCTCCCCCATCTCCCAAACTTCTTTCCCCCAGTGTGTGATAGCTTTCGCCTGAATTCCCCTCGTCCTGCCTCCTCTGATCTCCCAAAGTTCTTTCCCTAGCGTGCGATAGATTTCTCCTGGATTCCCCTCCGTCCTGCCTACTGCGATCTCCCAAAGTTCTTTCCCTAGCATGCGATAGATTTCTCCTGGATAGATTTCTCCTGGATTCCCCTCTGTCCTACCTCCTCAGATTTCCCAAAGTTCTTTCCCCAGCGTGCAACAGCTTTCTCCTGGATTCCCCTCTGTCCTGCCTCCTCCAATCTCCCAAAGTTCTTTCTCCAGCGTGCGATAGATTTCTCCTGGATTCCCCTCTGTCCTGCCTACTCCGATTTCCCAAAGTTCTTTCCCCAGCTTGCTATAGCTTTCTCCTGGATTCCCCTCTGTCCTGCCTACTCCGATCTCCCAAAGTTCTTTCCCCAGTTTGCTATAGCTTTCTCCGAGATTCCACTCTGTCCTGCCTCCCCCATCTCCCAAACTTCTTTCCCCATCTTGTGATGCTCCCAACTGGATTCCCCTCTGTCCTGCCTCCTCTGATCTCCGAAAGTTCTTTCCCAAGCTTGCGATAGCTTTCTCCTGTATTCCCCTCTGTTCTGCCTCCCCCACCTCCCAAAGTTCTTTCCCTACTGTGCGATAGCTTTCTATTGATTTCCCCTCTGTCCTGCCTCCCCCATCTCCCAAAGTTCTTTCCACAGCTTGCGATAGATTTCTTCTGGATTCCCCTCTGTCCTGCCTCCTCCGACCTCCCAAAGTTCTTTCCCCAGCGTGCAATAGCTTTCTCCTGGATTCCCCTCTGTCCTGCCTCTCTCATCTCCCAAAGTTCTTTCCCCAGCGTGTAATAGCTTTCTATTGATTTCCCCTCTATCTTGCCTCCTCCGATTTCCCAAAGTTCTTTCCCCAGTTTGCTATAGCTTTCTCCTGGATTCCCCTCTGTCCTGCCTACTCCGATCTCCCAAAGTTCTTTCCCCCCAGTGTGTTATAGCTTTCGCCTGAATTCCCCTCCGTCCTGAGTCCTCAGATCTCCCGAAGTTCTTTCCCTAGAGTACGATAGCTTTCTATTGATTTCCCCTCTGTCCTGTCTCCTCCGATTTCCCAAAGTTCTTTCCCCAGTTTGCTATAGCTTTCTCCTGGATTCCCCTCTGTACTGCCTCCCCCATCTCCCAAACTTCTTTCCCCCAGTGTGTGATAGCTTTCGCCTGAATTCCGCTCCGTCCTGAGTCCTCAGATCTCCCGAAGTTCTTTCCCTAGAGTACGATAGCTTTCTATTGATTTCCCCTCTGTCCTGCCTCCTCCGATTTCCCAAAGTTCTTTCCCCAGTTTGCTATAGCTTTCTCCTGGATTCCCCTCTGTCCTGCCTCCCCCATCTCCCAAACTTCTTTCCCCCAGTGTGTGATAGCTTTCGCCTGAATTCCCCTACGTCCTGAGTCCTCAGATCTCCCGAAGTTCTTTCCCTAGTGTGTGATAGCTTTCTATTGGATTCCCCTCTGTCCTGCCTCCTCCGATTTCCCAAAGTTCTTTCCTCAGTTTGCTATAGCTTTCTCCTGCATTCCCCTCTGTCCTGCCTCCCCCATCTCCCAAACTTCTTTCCCCCAGTGTGTGATAGCTTTCGCCTGAATTCCCCTCCGTCCTGCCTCCTCTGATCTCCCAAAGTTCTTTCCCTAGCGTGCGATAGATTTCTCCTGGATTCCCCTCCGTCCTGCCTACTGCGATCTCCCAAAGTTCTTTCCCTAGCATGCGATAGATTTCTCCTGGATAGATTTCTCCTGGATTCCCCTCTGTCCTACCTCCTCAGATTTCCCAAAGTTCTTTCCCCAGTTTGCTATAGCTTTCTCCGAGATTCCACTCTGTCCTGCCTCCCCCATCTCCCAAACTTCTTTCCCCATCTTGTGATGCTCCCAACTGGATTCCCCTCTGTCCTGCCTCCTCTGATCTCCGAAAGTTCTTTCCCAAGCTTGCGATAGCTTTCTCCTGGATTACCCTCTGTCCTGCCTCCCCCATCTCCCAAACTTCTTTCCCCATCTTGTGATGCTCCCTACTGGATTCCCCTCTGTCCTGCCTCCTCAGATCTCCAAAAGTTCTTTCCCTAGAGTGTGATAGCTTTCTATTGATTTCCCCTCTGTCCTGCCTCCCCCATCTCCCAAAGTTCTTTCCCCCAGCGTGTGATGCTCCCTCCTGGATTACCCTCTGTCCTGCCCCCTCCGACCTCCCAAAGTTCTTTCCCCAGCGTGCAATAGCTTTCTCCTGGATTCCCCTCTGTGCTGCCTCTCTCATCTCCCAAAGTTCTTTCCCCAGTGTGTGATAGCTTTCTAATTATTTCCCCTCTATCTTGCCTCCTCCGATTTCCCAAAGTTCTTTCCCCAGCGTGCAATAGCTTTCTCCTGGATTCCCCTCTGTGCTGCCTCTCTCATCTCCCAAAGTTCTTTCCCCAGTGTGTGATAGCTTTCTAATTATTTCCCCTCTATCTTGCCTCCTCCGATTTCCCAAAGTTCTTTCCCCAGTTTGCTATAGCTTTCTCGTGGATTCCCCTCTGTCCTGCCTACTCCGATCTCCCAAAGTTCTTTCCCTAGCATGGATAGATTTCTCCTTGATAGTTTTCTCCTGGATTCCCCTTTGTCCTGCCTCCCCCATCTCCCAAAGTTCTTTCCCCCAGCGTTGCAATAGCTTTCTTCTGAATTCCCCTCTGTTCTACCTCCTCAGGCCTCCCAAGGATTTCCCCCCAGCCTGCGATAGCTTTCTCCTGGATTCCCCACTGTCCTGCCTCCCCCATCTCCCAAACTTCTTTCCCCATCTTGTGATGCTCCCAACTGGGTTCCCCTCTGTCCTGCCTCCTCTGATCTCCAAAAGTTCTTTCCCTAGCGTGTGATAGCTTTCTATTGATTTCCCCTCTGTCCTGCCTCCTCAGATTTCCCAAAGTTCTTTCCCCAGTTTGCTATAGCTTTCTCCTGGATTCCCCTCTGTCCTGCCTCCCCCATCTCCCAAACTTCTTTCCCCCAGTGTGTGATAGCTTTCGCCTGAATTCCCCTCCGTCCTGAGTCCTCAGATCTCCCGAAGTTCTTTCCCTAGTGTGTGATAGCTTTCTATTGGATTCCCCTCTGTCCTGCCTCCTCCGATTTCCCAAAGTTCTTTCCCCAGCTTGCTATAGCTTTCTCCTGCATTCCCCTCTGTCCTGCCTCCCCCATCTCCCAAACTTCTTTCCCCATCTTGTGATGCTCCCAACTGGATTCCCCTCTGTCCTGCCTCCTCTGATCTCCGAAAGTTCTTTCCCTAGCGTGTGATAGCTTTCTATAGATTTCCCCTCTGTCCTGCCTCCTCCGATTTCCCAAAGTTCTTTCCCGTTTGCTATAACTTTCTCCTGGATTCCCCTCTTTCCTGCCTCCCCCATCTCCCATACTTCTTTCCCCATCTTGCGATGCTCCCAACTGGATTCCCCTCTGTCCTGCCTCCTCATTCTCCGAAAGTTCTTTCCCAAGCTTGCGATAGCTTTCTCCTGGATTACCCTCTGTCCTGCCTCCCCCACATCCCAAAGTTCTTTCCCTACCGTGCGATAGCTTTCTATTGATTTCCCCTCTGTCCTGCCTCCTCCGATTTCCCAAAGTTCTTTCCCCAGTTTGCTATAGCTTTCTCCGAGATTCCACTCTGTCCTCCCTCCCGCATCTCCCAAACTTCTTTCCCCATCTTGTGATGCTCCCAACTGGATTCCCCTCTGTCCTGCCTCCTCTGATCTCCGAAAGTTCTTTCCCAAGCTTGCGATAGCTTTCTCCTGGATTACCCTCTGTCCTGCCTCCCCCATCTCCCAAACTTCTTTCCCCATCTTGTGATGCTCCCTACTGGATTCCCCTCTGTCCTGCCTCCTCAGATCTCCAAAAGTTTTTTCCCTAGAGTGTGATAGCTTTCTATTGAATTCCCCTCTGTTCTGCCTCCCCCACATCCCAAAGTTCTTTCCCTACCGTGCGATAGCTTTCTATTGATTTCCCCTCTGTCCTGCCTCCCCCATCTCCCAAAGTTCTTTCCCCCAGCGTGTGATGCTCCCTCCTGGATTCCCCTCTGTCCTGCCCCCTCCGACCTCCCAAAGTTCTTTCCCCAGCGTGCAATAGCTTTCTCCTGGATTCCCCTCTGTGCTGCCTCTATCATCTCCCAAAGTTCTTTCCCCAGTGTGTGATAGCTTTCTAATTTGAAGCTTCCTGAAGCTAGGATTGGAGCTGCTGGAGAGAAGGAGGGGGTGAGTCACAAGACAAAGACACTGAGGTGGGGGCCCTTAAACTCCATATCATTTGAAGCTTCCTGAAGCTAGGATTGGAGCTGCTGGAGAGAAGGAGGGGGTGAGTCACAAGACAAAGACACTGAGGTGGGGACCCTTAAACTCCATATCATTTGAAGCTTCCTGAAGCTAGGATTGGAGCTGCTGGAGAGAAGGAGGGGGTGAGTCACAAGACAAAGACACTGAGGTGGGGGCCCTTAAACTCCATATCATTTGAAGCTTCCTGAAGCTAGGATTGGAGCTGCTGGAGAGAAGGAGGGGGTGAGTCACAAGACAAAGACACTGAGGTGGGGACCCTTAAACTCCATATCATTTGAAGCTTCCTGAAGCTAGGATTGGAGCTGCTGGAGAGAAGGAGGGGGTGAGTCACAAGACAAAGACACTGAGGTGGGGGCCCTTAAACTCCATATCATTTGAAGCTTCCTGAAGCTAGGATTGGAGCTGCTGGAGAGAAGGAGGGGGTGAGTCACAAGACAAAGACACTGAGGTGGGGACCCTTAAACTCCATACCATTTGAAGCTTCCTGAAGCTAGGATTGGAGCTGCTGGAGAGAAGGAGGGGGTGAGTCACAAGACAAAGACACTGAGGTGGGGGCCCTTAAACTCCATATCATTTGAAGCTTCCTGAAGCTAGGATTGGAGCTGCTGGAGAGAAGGAGGGGGTGAGTCACAAGACAAAGACACTGAGGTGGGGACCCTTAAACTCCATATCATTTGAAGCTTCCTGAAGCTAGGATTGGAGCTGCTGGAGAGAAGGAGGGGGTGAGTCACAAGACAAAGACACTGAGGTGGGGACCCTTAAACTCCATATCATTTGAAGCTTCCTGAAGCTAGGATTGGAGCTGCTGGAGAGAAGGAGGGGGTGAGTCACAAGACAAAGACACTGAGGTGGGGGCCCTTAAACTCCATATCATTTGAAGCTTCCTGAAGCTAGGATTGGAGCTGCTGGAGAGAAGGAGGGGGTGAGTCACAAGACAAAGACACTGAGGTGGGGACCCTTAAACTCCATATCATTTGAAGCTTCCTGAAGCTAGGATTGGAGCTGCTGGAGAGAAGGAGGGGGTGAGTCACAAGACAAAGACACTGAGGTGGGGGCCCTTAAACTCCATATCATTTGAAGCTTCCTGAAGCTAGGATTGGAGCTGCTGGAGAGAAGGAGGGGGTGAGTCACAAGACAAAGACACTGAGGTGGGGGCCCTTAAACTCCATATCATTTGAAGCTTCCTGAAGCTAGGATTGGAGCTGCTGGAGAGAAGGAGGGGGTGAGTCACAAGACAAAGACACTGAGGTGGGGGCCCTTAAACTCCATATCATTTGAAGCTTCCTGAAGCTAGGATTGGAGCTGCTGGAGAGAAGGAGGGGGTGAGTCACAAGACAAAGACACTGAGGTGGGGACCCTTAAACTCCATATCATTTGAAGCTTCCTGAAGCTAGGATTGGAGCTGCTGGAGAGAAGGAGGGGGTGAGTCACAAGACAAAGACACTGAGGTGGGGGCCCTTAAACTCCATATCATTTGAAGCTTCCTGAAGCTAGGATTGGAGCTGCTGGAGAGAAGGAGGGGGTGAGTCACAAGACAAAGACACTGAGGTGGGGACCCTTAAACTCCATATCATTTGAAGCTTCCTGAAGCTAGGATTGGAGCTGCTGGAGAGAAGGAGGGGGTGAGTCACAAGACAAAGACACTGAGGTGGGGGCCCTTAAACTCCATATCATTTGAAGCTTCCTGAAGCTAGGATTGGAGCTGCTGGAGAGAAGGAGGGGGTGAGTCACAAGACAAAGACACTGAGGTGGGGACCCTTAAACTCCATATCATTTGAAGCTTCCTGAAGCTAGGATTGGAGCTGCTGGAGAGAAGGAGGGGGTGAGTCACAAGACAAAGACACTGAGGTGGGGACCCTTAAACTCCATATCATTTGAAGCTTCCTGAAGCTAGGATTGGAGCTGCTGGAGAGAAGGAGGGGGTGAGTCACAAGACAAAGACACTGAGGTGGGGGCCCTTAAACTCCATATCATTTGAAGCTTCCTGAAGCTAGGATTGGAGCTGCTGGAGAGAAGGAGGGGGTGAGTCACAAGACAAAGACACTGAGGTGGGGACCCTTAAACTCCATATCATTTGAAGCTTCCTGAAGCTAGGATTGGAGCTGCTGGAGAGAAGGAGGGGGTGAGTCACAAGACAAAGACACTGAGGTGGGGGCCCTTAAACTCCATATCATTTGAAGCTTCCTGAAGCTAGGATTGGAGCTGCTGGAGAGAAGGAGGGGGTGAGTCACAAGACAAAGACACTGAGGTGGGGACCCTTAAACTCCATATCATTTGAAGCTTCCTGAAGCTAGGATTGGAGCTGCTGGAGAGAAGGAGGGGGTGAGTCACAAGACAAAGACACTGAGGTGGGGGCCCTTAAACTCCATATCATTTGAAGCTTCCTGAAGCTAGGATTGGAGCTGCTGGAGAGAAGGAGGGGGTGAGTCACAAGACAAAGACACTGAGGTGGGGACCCTTAAACTCCATATCATTTGAAGCTTCCTGAAGCTAGGATTGGAGCTGCTGGAGAGAAGGAGGGGGTGAGTCACAAGACAAAGACACTGAGGTGGGGGCCCTTAAACTCCATATCATTTGAAGCTTCCTGAAGCTAGGATTGGAGCTGCTGGAGAGAAGGAGGGGGTGAGTCACAAGACAAAGACACTGAGGTGGGGGCCCTTAAACTCCATATCATTTGAAGCTTCCTGAAGCTAGGATTGGAGCTGCTGGAGAGAAGGAGGGGGTGAGTCACAAGACAAAGACACTGAGGTGGGGGCCCTTAAACTCCATATCATTTGAAGCTTCCTGAAGCTAGGATTGGAGCTGCTGGAGAGAAGGAGGGGGTGAGTCACAAGACAAAGACACTGAGGTGGGGACCCTTAAACTCCATATCATTTGAAGCTTCCTGAAGCTAGGATTGGAGCTGCTGGAGAGAAGGAGGGGGTGAGTCACAAGACAAAGACACTGAGGTGGGGGCCCTTAAACTCCATATCATTTGAAGCTTCCTGAAGCTAGGATTGGAGCTGCTGGAGAGAAGGAGGGGGTGAGTCACAAGACAAAGACACTGAGGTGGGGGCCCTTAAACTCCATATCATTTGAAGCTTCCTGAAGCTAGGATTGGAGCTGCTGGAGAGAAGGAGGGGGTGAGTCACAAGACAAAGACACTGAGGTGGGGGCCCTTAAACTCCATATCATTTGAAGCTTCCTGAAGCTAGGATTGGAGCTGCTGGAGAGAAGGAGGGGGTGAGTCACAAGACAAAGACACTGAGGTGGGGACCCTTAAACTCCATATCATTTGAAGCTTCCTGAAGCTAGGATTGGAGCTGCTGGAGAGAAGGAGGGGGTGAGTCACAAGACAAAGACACTGAGGTGGGGGCCCTTAAACTCCATATCATTTGAAGCTTCCTGAAGCTAGGATTGGAGCTGCTGGAGAGAAGGAGGGGGTGAGTCACAAGACAAAGACACTGAGGTGGGGGCCCTTAAACTCCATATCATTTGAAGCTTCCTGAAGCTAGGATTGGAGCTGCTGGAGAGAAGGAGGGGGTGAGTCACAAGACAAAGACACTGAGGTGGGGGCCCTTAAACTCCATATCATTTGAAGCTTCCTGAAGCTAGGATTGGAGCTGCTGGAGAGAAGGAGGGGGTGAGTCACAAGACAAAGACACTGAGGTGGGGGCCCTTAAACTCCATATCATTTGAAGCTTCCTGAAGCTAGGATTGGAGCTGCTGGAGAGAAGGAGGGGGTGAGTCACAAGACAAAGACACTGAGGTGGGGACCCTTAAATTCCATATCATTTGAAGCTTCCTGAAGCTAGGATTGGAGCTGCTGGAGAGAAGGAGGGGGTGAGTCACAAGACAAAGACACTGAGGTGGGGGCCCTTAAACTCCATATCATTTGAAGCTTCCTGAAGCTAGGATTGGAGCTGCTGGAGAGAAGGAGGGGGTGAGTCACAAGACAAAGACACTGAGGTGGGGGCCCTTAAACTCCATATCATTTGAAGCTTCCTGAAGCTAGGATTGGAGCTGCTGGAGAGAAGGAGGGGGTGAGTCACAAGACAAAGACACTGAGGTGGGGAATCATATATCTATAAACCAAAATAGCAATACATTCTGGATTAGTGTGTTTGAGATTGCGATTTTATTTATTTCAAAATGACTGGCTTAGTTCAATGTAATAGCTGTTTTGCACCTGTCTTTCGCAGTACTCTTTTCAAATTTGGATACTGTCCCCTTTGTAAACAAATTACGAGTCTACATAGGCAGATTACCTATCTAGAATCTGTAATCTGTGCTCTCCAAGCAGAAACTAGGTGTCTACGTCAGCCATTCCACTCTATGGTGAAGCCACACTATCAGCCCCCTCTGCCACAAAGATCTTGCAGGAGAAGAGCTGTCTGGACAACTGTGGGATCTGGCAGGTTGAGAGCTGTGAACCATAAACCCAAAGCTTTTGCTGTGACCCAGCAAAACAGATATAGTGCCCTTGCTGACCTTAATGGGGACACTAAAGAGATAGGTCAAGGCAGTTGTGATAATGATGACTCAAATAAGCAGGGGATCGTGGTCCAAAACGAAGAACTTTCTTCGGAAAGGCGAAAAGGGGAACCAGGTATCACACATCAGTCGCAGAAGAAGATCAAGGTATGTAAAAAGAGAAGTCACCTTCTGGTTGGTGATTCAATCGTAAGAGATGTTAATTTAGGAGAGGATAAGGAGGTTTTAAAAGAGGTCAGGTGTCTGCCAGGTGCTACTGCCAGCAGAGACAAGAGGCGTATTCTTAAGATAGTCAAGAATGCAAGTAAGGACTGTGACGTTGATGCTATTATACATCTTGGCACTAATGATCTATCCCAGAAAGATGTACTTTCTGTGCAGAATGATTTCCAGAACTTGGGGTATGAACTTAATAGTATAGGTTGTAGGCTTATCTTTTCAGAGGTTTTACCTGTATATAAGGAACAAAAAGGGAAGGGCCAGCGTGTAGCAGAGTTTAATGTTTGGCTAAAGGAGTGGTGTAAAAGGGAAGGCTTTGGTTTTATTAGTCATGAAGCCTGTAGCTGGTCCAATGAAAAACTGTACAAAAGAGATGGGTTGCACCCATCCAAGAAAGGAACTGAGTTACTTGGCATTAAATTCACAGATTTTCTTGATAAACATTTAAACTGAAGAGCGGGGACAGAGAATTAATAGATACAGAACATCTCTGTCCCCAGCAAACTAAAATTCATAGGGTTATAAATGCATGTAACATAGATGTGTGTGTGGGTAAGATTATCACTCCTGCTGTCAAGCAAAACCAAGCATGTAATAGTGATTGTCATACCATGTGCATGAATCACACAAGTGGCAAGAAAATAGGGGCAGTCAGGCATAATACAGGTTATGTAGACAGTAAACACAAGGTCAATCAAAATGGACTCAAATGTCTATATACCAATGCACAGAGTATGAGGAATAAACAGGGAGAATTAGAAATTCAAGTAAAAGAGGGCAGATATGATATTATTGCCATTACAGAAACTTGGTGGGATGAAACTGACAAATGGAACATACAGCTAGAAGGATTTAAATTATTTAAAAGAAATAGACCAAATAAAAGAGGAGGTGGAGTTGCACTATATATAAGAAATAACTATGTCTCTACAGAAATAGAGCACAACAATAATGAGAACTATCTTGAATGCATTTGGGTCAATATTAAAGGTTGTGGGGGAAATGACATTGCCATAGGTCTATACTACAGGCCACCCAACCAAGCAGAGGAAGAAGATGAACTTTTTGCTAGTCAGCTAACTAAGGTATGTAGGAAGCACACCACAATAGTAATGGGAGATTTTAACTACCCTGACATCAACTGGGAAACAAACTCTGCACCAAGTGGAAGATCCAACAGGTTCCTAACAAACCTAGCAGACAACTTTGTTTTCCAAAAAGTAGAGAAGGAAACAAGGGGATCAGCCATACTGGACTTAATTCTCACTAACAGAGAGGAAATGATAGAAGGTGTTGAAGCCATAGGAACCCTGGGGGCAAGTGACCATGCAATATTGGAATTCAACATTATCCAAACACAAGTAGTAGAACAAAGTCAAACTAGAGTCTTGGACTTTAAGAAAGCTAATTTCAATAAACTTAGAGAGAGCTTGGGAAAAATTCCATGGATGAGAATCCTCGAGGGGAAAACAACTCAAGAAGCTTGGGAAATTTTGAAAAATGAGATTAGAAAAGCCCAGTCTAACACAATACCAATGAAGAAGAAAAACAACAGCTCCCAAAAGAAACCAGCATGGCTGCATAAACAACTATCTGACAAACTGAAAGACAAAAAAAGTAAGTATAAAAAGTGGAAGGAGGGGGACATAACTAAGGCAGAATATCAGCAAATAGCCCGAGCCTGTAAAGATGAAGTGAGGAAAGCTAAGGCTCACAATGAAGAAAGGCTTGCCACAAAAGTAAAAATTAACAAAAAAAGCTTCTTCCAACATGTTAAAAACAAGAAAAAAGTTAAGGAAACAATTGGTCCATTGCTAGGAGAAAGTGGCAAGAAGGTGACAAGCAACAGGGAGAAAGCAGAACTATTTAACTCATGTTTTGCATCTGTCTTTACACAAAGGGATAAAACAGTCCAACCTATCAAAAGCAGCACCACAAAATTAGGAACACAAATTGAAATAGGGAAGAAAATGGTAAGTGAGCACCTGTCTACCCTAGATGAGTTCAAATCACCAGGACCGGATGGATTACACCCCAGAGTTCTGAAGGAACTAGCAGACGAGATCTCAGAACCACTGAATTATATCTTTCAGAGATCCTGGAACACCAGGGAACTACCAGAGGACTGGAAAAGAGCTGATGTGGTTCCCATCTTCAAAAAAGGGAAAAAATTAGATCCAGGAAACTACAGACCTATCAGCCTAACCTCAATACCAGGAAAGATTCTGGAAAAAATAATCAAGCAACGAATTTGCGAACACCTAGAAGCAAACAAAGTAATAGCCAAAAGCCAACATGGATTTGTCAAAAACAGATCATGCCAGACTAATCTTATTGCATTCTTTGATAATGTGACAAAATTAGTGGACCAGAGGAATGCCGTTGATATAGTTTACTTGGACTTCAGTAAGGCTTTTGATAAGGTAGACCATAACCTACTACTAGATAAAGTAGAAGAATGTGGGTTAGACAGCATCACCACCAGATGGATTGGTAACTGGCTGACCAACCGCACTCAACGTGTAGTTCTCAATGGAACTGCATCTACATGGAGGGAAGTATGCAGTGGAGTACCCCAAGGCTCTGTTTTAGGCCCAGTACTCTTCAACATCTTCATCAATGATTTGGATGAGGGAATAAATGGGGAACTCATCAAATTTGCAGATGATACCAAGCTGGCAGGAATAGCCAACACTCCAGAAGATAGGCTTAAGATACAGAAGGATCTTGACAAACTTGAACATTGGGCACTATCTAATAAAATGAAATTCAATGGTGAAAAGAGTAAGGTTCTACATTTAGGCAACAAAAACGGAATGCACAGGTACAGTATAGGTGATACCATACTCAGTAGTAGTAACTGTGAAAGGGATCTTGGAGTCCTAGTGGACAACCATTTAAATATGAGCCAGCAGTGTGCAGCAGCTGCCAAAAAAGCCAACACAGTTCTAGGCTGCATCAACAGAGGGATAGAATCAAGATCACGTGAAGTGTTAATACCACTTTATAATGCCTTGGTAAGGCCACACTTGGAATACTGCATTCAGTTCTGGTCGCCACGATGTAAAAAAGATGTGGAGACTCTAGAAAGAGTGCAGAGAAGAGCAACAAAGATGATTAGGGGACTGGAGACTAAAACATATGAAGAACGGTTGCAGGAACTGGGTATGTTTAGCTTAAGAGAAAGAAGGACTAGGGGAGACATGATAGCATTATTCCAATATCTCAGAGGTTGCCACAAAGAAGAGGGAGTCAAACTATTGTCCAAAGCACCTGAGGGTAGAACAAGAAGCAATGGGTGGAAACTAATCAAGGAGAGAAGCAATTTAGAACTGAGGAGGAATTTCCTGACAGTGAGAACAATTAATCAGTGGAACAGCTTGCCTCCAGAAGTTGTGAATGCCCCAACACTGGAAGTCTTTAAGAAGATGTTGGATAGCTATTTGTCTGAAACGGTATAGGGTTTCCTGCCTAGGCAGGGGGTTAGACCAGAAGACCTCCAAGGTCCCTTCCAACTCTACTATTGTATTGTATTGTATTGTATTGTAATTATTTCCCCTCTATCTTGCCTCCTCCGATTTCCCAAAGTTCTTTCCCCAGCGTGCAATAGCTTTCTCCTGGATTCCCCTCTGTGCTGCCTCTCTCATCTCCCAAAGTTCTTTCCAAAGTGTGTGATAGCTTTCTAATTATTTCCCCTCTATCTTGCCTCCTCCGATTTCCCAAAGTTCTTTCCCCAGTTTGCTATAGCTTTCTCGTGGATTCCCCTCTGTCCTGCCTACTCCGATCTCCCAAAGTTCTTTCCCTAGCATGGATAGATTTCTCCTTGATAGTTTTCTCCTGGATTCCCCTTTGTCCTGCCTCCCCCATCTCCCAAAGTTCTTTCCCCCAGCGTTGCAATAGCTTTCTTCTGAATTCCCCTCTGTTCTACCTCCTCAGGCCTCCCAAGGATTTTCCCCCAGCCTGCGATAGCTTTCTCCTGGATTCCCCACTGTCCTGCCTCCCCCATCTCCCAAACTTCTTTCCCCATCTTGTGATGCTCCCAACTGGATTCCCCTCTGTCCTGCCTCCTCTGATCTCCAAAAGTTCTTTCCCTAGCGTGTGATAGCTTTCTATTGATTTCCCCTCTGTCCTGCCTCCTCAGATTTCCCAAAGTTCTTTCCCCAGTTTGCTATAGCTTTCTCCTGGATTCCCCTCTGTCCTGCCTCCCCCATCTCCCAAAGTTCTTTCCCCCAGTGTGTGATAGCTTTCGCCTGAATTCCCCTCCGTCCTGAGTCCTCAGATCTCCCGAAGTTCTTTCCCTAGTGTGTGATAGCTTTCTATTGGATTCCCCTCTGTCCTGCCTCCTCCGATTTCCCAAAGTTCTTTCCCCAGCTTGCTATAGCTTTCTCCTGCATTCCCCTCTGTCCTGCCTCCCCCATCTCCCAAACTTCTTTCCCCATCTTGTGATGCTCCCAACTGGATTCCCCTCTGTCCTGCCTCCTCTGATCTCCGAAAGTTCTTTCCCTAGCGTGTGATAGCTTTCTATTGATTTCCCCTCTGTCCTGCCTCCTCCGATTTCCCAAAGTTCTTTCCCGTTTGCTATAACTTTCTCCTGGATTCCCCTCTTTCCTGCCTCCCCCATCTCCCATACTTCTTTCCCCATCTTGCGATGCTCCCAACTGGATTCCCCTCTGTCCTGCCTCCTCTGATCTCCGAAAGTTCTTTCCCTAGCGTGTGATAGCTTTCTATTGATTTCCCCTCTGTCCTGCCTCCTCCGATTTCCCAAAGTTCTTTCCCGTTTGCTATAACTTTCTCCTGGATTCCCCTCTTTCCTGCCTCCCCCATCTCCCATACTTCTTTCCCCATCTTGTGATGCTCCCAACTGGATTCCCCTCTGTCCTGCCTCCTCTGATCTCCGAAAGTTCTTTCCCAAGCTTGCGATAGCTTTCTCCTGGATTACCCTCTGTCCTGCCTCCCCCACATCCCAAAGTTCTTTCCCTACCGTGCGATAGCTTTCTATTGATTTCCCCTCTGTCCTGCCTCCTCCGATTTCCCAAAGTTCTTTCCCCAGTTTGCTATAGCTTTCTCCGAGATTCCCCTCTGTCCTGCCTCCCCCATCTCCCAAACTTCTTTCCCCATCTTGTGATGCTCCCAACTGGATTCCCCTCTGTCCTGCCTCCTCTGATCTCCGAAAGTTCTTTCCCTAGCGTGTGATAGCTTTCTATTGATTTCCCCTCTGTCCTGCCTCCCCCATCTCCCAAACTTCTTTCCCCATCTTGTGATGCTCCCTACTGGATTCCCCTCTGTCCTGCCTCCTCAGATCTCCAAAAGTTCTTTCCCTAGAGTGTGATAGCTTTCTATTGAATTCCCCTCTGTTCTGCCTCCCCCACATCCCAAAGTTCTTTCCCTACCGTGCGATAGCTTTCTATTGATTTCCCCTCTGTCCTGCCTCCCCCATCTCCCAAAGTTCTTTCCCCCAGCGTGTGATGCTCCCTCCTGGATTACCCTCTGTCCTGCCCCCTCCGACCTCCCAAAGTTCTTTCCCCAGCGTGCAATAGCTTTCTCCTGGATTCCCCTCTGTGCTGCCTCTCTCATCTCCCAAAGTTCTTTCCCCAGTGTGTGATAGCTTTCTAATTATTTCCCCTCTATCTTGCCTCCTCCGATTTCCCAAAGTTCTTTCCCCAGCGTGCAATAGCTTTCTCCTGGATTCCCCTCTGTGCTGCCTCTCTCATCTCCCAAAGTTCTTTCCCCAGTGTGTGATAGCTTTCTAATTATTTCCCCTCTATCTTGCCTCCTCGGATTTCCCAAAGTTCTTTCCCCAGTTTGCTATAGCTTTCTCGTGGATTCCCCTCTGTCCTGCCTCCTCCGACCTCCCAAAGTTCTTTCCCCAGTTTGCTATAGCTTTCTCCTGGATTCCCCTCTGTCCTGCCTACTCCGATCTCCCAAAGTTCTTTCCCTAGCATGGATAGATTTCTCCTTGATAGTTTTCTCCTGGATTCCCCTTTGTCCTGCCTCCTCAGATCTCCCAAAGTTCTTTCCCACAGCGTTGCAATAGCTTTCTTCTGAATTCCCCTCTGTTCTACCTCCTCAGGCCTCCCAAGGATTTTCCCCCAGCCTGCGATAGCTTTCTCCTGGATTCCCCACTGTCCTGCCTCCCCCATCTCCCAAACTTCTTTCCCCATCCTGTGATGCTCCCTACTGGATTCCCCTCAGTCCTGCCTCCTCTGATCTCCAAAAGTTCTTTCCCTAGCGTGTGATAGCTTTCTATTGATTTCCCCTCTGTCCTGCCTCCTCAGATTTCCCAAAGTTCTTTCCCCAGTTTGCTATAGCTTTCTCCTGGATTCCCCTCTGTCCTGCCTCCCCCATCTCCCAAACTTCTTTCCCCCAGTGTGTGATAGCTTTCGCCTGAATTCCCCTCCGTCCTGCCTCCTCAGATCTCCGAAAGTTCTTTCCCTAGTGTGTGATAGCTTTCTATTGGATTCCCCTCTGTCCTGCCTCCTCCGATTTCCCAAAGTTCTTTCCCCAGCTTGCTATAGCTTTCTCCTGCATTCCCCTCTGTCCTGCCTCCCCCATCTCCCAAACTTCTTTCCCCATCTTGTGATGCTCCCAACTGGATTCCCCTCTGTCCTGCCTCCTCTGATCTCCGAAAGTTCTTTCTCTAGCGTGTGATAGCTTTCTATTGATTTCCCCTCTGTCCTGCCTCCTCCGATTTCCCAAAGTTCTTTCCCGTTTGCTATAACTTTCTCCTGGATTCCCCTCTTTCCTGCCTCCCCCATCTCCCATACTTCTTTCCCCATCTTGCGATGCTCCCAACTGGATTCCCCTCTGTCCTGCCTCCTCATTCTCCGAAAGTTCTTTCCCAAGCTTGCGATAGCTTTCTCCTGGATTACCCTCTGTCCTGCCTCCCCCACATCCCAAAGTTCTTTCCCTACCGTGCGATAGCTTTCTATTGATTTCCCCTCTGTCCTGCCTCCTCCGATTTCCCAAAGTTCTTTCCCCAGTTTGCTATAGCTTTCTCCGAGATTCCACTCTGTCCTGCCTCCCCCATCTCCCAAACTTCTTGCCCCATCTTGTGATGCTCCCAACTGGATTCCCCTCTGTCCTGCCTCCTCTGATCTCCGAAAGTTCTTTCCCTAGAGTGTGATAGCTTTCTATTGGATTCCCCTCTGTTCTGCCTCCCCCACATCCCAAAGTTCTTTCCCTACCGTGCGATAGCTTTCTATTGATTTCCCCTCTGTCCTGCCTCCTCCGATTTCCCAAAGTTCTTTCCCCAGTTTGCTATAGCTTTCTCCGAGATTCCACTCTGTCCTGCCTCCCCCATCTCCCAAACTTCTTTCCCCATCTTGTGATGCTCCCAACTGGATTCCCCTCTGTCCTGCCTCCTCTGATCTCCGAAAGTTCTTTCCCAAGCTTGCGATAGCTTTCTCCTGGATTACCCTCTATCCTGCCTCCCCCATCTCCCAAAGTTCTTTCCCCATCTTGTGATGCTCCCTACTGGATTCCCCTCTGTCCTGCCTCCTCTGATCTCCGAAAGTTCTTTCCCTAGAGTGTGATAGCTTTCTATTGAATTCCCCTCTGTTCTGCCTCCCCCACATCCCAAAGTTCTTTCCCTACCGTGCGATAGCTTTCTATTGATTTCCCCTCTGTCCTGCCTCCCCCATCTCCCAAAGTTCTTTCCCCCAGCGTGTGATGCTCCCTCCTGGATTACCCTCTGTCCTGCCCCCTCCGACCTCCCAAAGTTCTTTCCCCAGCGTGCAATAGCTTTCTCCTGGATTCCCCTCTGTGCTGCCTCTCTCATCTCCCAAAGTTCTTTCCCCAGTGTGTGATAGCTTTCTAATTATTTCCCCTCTATCTTGCCTCCTCCGATTTCCCAAAGTTCTTTCCCCAGCTTGCGATAGATGTCTCCTGGATTCCCCTCTGTCCTGCCTACTCCGATCTCCCAAAGTTCTTTCTCCAGCGTGCGATAGATTTCTCCTGGATTCCCCTCTGTCCTGCCTACTGCGATCTCCCAAAGTTCTTTCTCCAGCGTGCGATAGATTTCTCCTGGATTCCCCTCTGTCCTGCCTCCTCCGATCTCCCAAAGTTCTTTCCCTAGCGTGCGAAAGATTTCTCCTGGATTCCCCTCTGTCCTGCCTCCTCCGATTTCCCAAAGTTCTTTCCCCAGCTTGCTATAAATTTCTCCTGGATTCCCCTCTGTCCTGCCTACTCCGATCTCCCAAACTTCTTGCCCCATCTTGTGATGCTCCCAACTGGATTCCCCTCTGTCCTGCCTCCTCTGATCTCCGAAAGTTCTTTCCCAAGCTTGCGATAGCTTTCTCCTGGATTCCCCACTGTCCTGCCTCCCCCATCTCCCAAACTTCTTTCCCCATCTTGTGATGCTCCCTACTGGATTCCCCTCAGTCCTGCCTCCTCTGATCTCCAAAAGTTCTTTCCCTAGCGTGTGATAGCTTTCTATTGATTTCCCCTCTGTCCTGCCTCCTCAGATTTCCCAAAGTTCTTTCCCCAGTTTGCTATAGCTTTCTCCTGGATTCCCCTCTGTCCTGCCTCCCCCATCTCCCAAACTTCTTTCCCCCAGTGTGTGATAGCTTTCGCCTGAATTCCCCTCCGTCCTGCCTCCTCTGATCTCCGAAAGTTCTTTCTCTAGCGTGTGATAGCTTTCTATTGATTTCCCCTCTGTCCTGCCTCCTCCGATTTCCCAAAGTTCTTTCCCGTTTGCTATAACTTTCTCCTGGATTCCCCTCTTTCCTGCCTCCCCCATCTCCCATACTTCTTTCCCCATCTTGCGATGCTCCCAACTGGATTCCCCTCTGTCCTGCCTCCTCATTCTCCGAAAGTTCTTTCCCAAGCTTGCGATAGCTTTCTCCTGGATTACCCTCTGTCCTGCCTCCCCCACATCCCAAAGTTCTTTCCCTACCGTGCGATAGCTTTCTATTGATTTCCCCTCTGTCCTGCCTCCTCCGATTTCCCAAAGTTCTTTCCCCAGTTTGCTATAGCTTTCTCCGAGATTCCACTCTGTCCTGCCTCCCCCATCTCCCAAACTTCTTGCCCCATCTTGTGATGCTCCCAACTGGATTCCCCTCTGTCCTGCCTCCTCAGATCTCCGAAAGTTCTTTCCCTAGAGTGTGATAGCTTTCTATTGGATTCCCCTCTGTTCTGCCTCCCCCACATCCCAAAGTTCTTTCCCTACCGTGCGATAGCTTTCTATTGATTTCCCCTCTGTCCTGCCTCCCCCATCTCCCAAAGTTCTTTCCCCCAGCGTGTGATGCTCCCTCCTGGATTACCCTCTGTCCTGCCCCCTCCGACCTCCCAAAGTTCTTTCCCCAGCGTGCAATAGCTTTCTCATGGATTCCCCTCTGTCCTGCCTCCCCCACATCCCAAAGTTCTTTCCCTACCGTGCGATAGCTTTCTATTGATTTCCCCTCTGTCCTGCCTCCTCCGATTTCCCAAAGTTCTTTCCCCAGTTTGCTATAGCTTTCTCCTGGATTTCCCTCTGTCCTGCCTCCTCTGATCTCCGAAAGTTCTTTCCCAAGCTTGCGATAGCTTTCTCCTGGATTACCCTCTATCCTGCCTCCCCCATCTCCCAAAGTTCTTTCCCCATCTTGTGATGCTCCCTACTGGATTCCCCTCTGTCCTGCCTCCTCTGATCTCCGAAAGTTCTTTCCCTAGAGTGTGATAGCTTTCTATTGAATTCCCCTCTGTTCTGCCTCCCCCACATCCCAAAGTTCTTTCCCTACCGTGCGATAGCTTTCTATTGATTTCCCCTCTGTCCTGCCTCCCCCATCTCCCAAAGTTCTTTCCCCCAGCGTGTGATGCTCCCTCCTGGATTACCCTCTGTCCTGCCCCCTCCGACCTCCCAAAGTTCTTTCCCCAGCGTGCAATAGCTTTCTCCTGGATTCCCCTCTGTGCTGCCTCTCTCATCTCCCAAAGTTCTTTCCCCAGTGTGTGATAGCTTTCTAATTATTTCCCCTCTATCTTGCCTCCTCCGATTTCCCAAAGTTCTTTCCCCAGCTTGCGATAGATGTCTCCTGGATTCCCCTCTGTCCTGCCTACTCCGATCTCCCAAAGTTCTTTCTCCAGCGTGCGATAGATTTCTCCTGGATTCCCCTCTGTCCTGCCTACTGCGATCTCCCAAAGTTCTTTCTCCAGCGTGCGATAGATTTCTCCTGGATTCCCCTCTGTCCTGCCTCCTCCGATTTCCCAAAGTTCTTTCCCCAGCTTGCTATAAATTTCTCCTGGATTCCCCTCTGTCCTGCCTACTCCGATCTCCCAAACTTCTTGCCCCATCTTGTGATGCTCCCAACTGGATTCCCCTCTGTCCTGCCTCCTCTGATCTCCGAAAGTTCTTTCCCAAGCTTCCGATAGCTTTCTCCTGGATTACCCTATGTCCTGCCTCCCCCATCTCCCAAAGTTCTTTCCCCATCTTGTGATGCTCCCTACTGGATTCCCCTCTGTCCTGCCTCCACTGATCTCCGAAAGTTCTTTCCCTAGAGTGTGATAGCTTTCTATTGGATTCCCCTCTGTTCTGCCTCCCCCACCTCCCAAAGTTCTTTCCCTACCGTGCGATAGCTTTCTATTGATTTCCCCTCTGTCCTGCCTCCCCAATCTCCCAAACTTCTTTCCCCCAGCGTGTGATGCTCCCTCCTGGATTCCCCTCTGTCCTGCCTCCTCCGACCTCCCAAAGTTCTTTCCCCAGCGTGCAATAGCTTTCTCCTGGATTCCCCTCTGTCCTGCCTCTCTCATCTCCCAAAGTTCTTTCCCCAGTGTGTGATAGCTTTCTATTGATTTCCCCTCTATCTTGCCTCCTCCGATTTCCCAAAGTTCTTTCCCCAGTTTGCTATAGCTTTCTCCTGGATTCCCCTCTGTCCTGCCTCCTCATATCTCCGAAAGTTCTTTCCCTAGAGTACGATAGCTTTCTATTGGATTGCCCTCTGTCCTGCCTCCCCCATCTCCCAAAGTCCTTTCCCCATCCTGTGATGCTCCCTCCTGGATTCCCCTCTGTCCTGCCTCTTCAGATCTCCCAAAGTTCTTTCCCCAGCTTGCGATAGCTTTCTCCTGCATTACCCTCTGTCCTGCCTCCTCCGACCTCCCAAAGTTCTTTCCCCAGCTTGCGATAGATTTCTCCTGGATTCCCCTCTGTCCTGCCTCCTCAGATCTCCCAAAGTTCTTTCCCCAGCGTGCAACAGCTTTCTCCTGGATTCCCCTCTGTCCTGCCTCCTCCGATCTCCCAAAGTTCTTTCTCCAGCGTGCGATAGATTTCTCCTGGATTCCCCTCTGTCCTGCCTACTGCGATCTCCCAAAGTTCTTTCCCTAGCGTGCGATAGATTTCTCCTGGATTCCCCTCTGTCCTGCCTACTCCGATCTCCCAAAGTTCTTTCCCTAGCGTGTGATAGCTTTCTATTGATTTCCCCTCTGTCCTGCCTCCTCCGATTTCCCAAAGTTCTTTCCCCAGTTTGCTATAGCTTTCTCCTGGATTCCCCTCTGTCCTGCCTCCCCCATCTCCCAAAGTTCTTGCCCCATCTTGTGATGCTCCCAACTGGATTCCCCTCTGTCCTGCCTCCTCTGATCTCCGAAAGTTCTTTCCCAAGCTTGCGATAGCTTTCTCCTGGATTACCCTATGTCCTGCCTCCCCCATCTCCCAAAGTTCTTTCCCCCAGCGTTGCAATAGCTTTCTTCTGAATTCCCCTCTGTTCTACCTCCTCAGGCCTCCCAAGGATTTTTTCCCCAGCCTGCGATAGCTTTCTCCTGGATTCCCCACTGTCCTGCCTCCCCCATCTCCCAAACTTCTTTCCCCATCTTGTGATGCTCCCTACTGGATTCCCCTCAGTCCTGCCTCCTCTGATCTCCGAAAGTTCTTTCCCTAGCGTGTGATAGCTTTCTATTGATTTCCCCTCTGTCCTACCTCTCTCATCTCCCAAACTTCTTTCCTCCAGTGTGTGATAGCTTTCGCCTGAATTCCCCTCCGTCCTGAGTCCTCAGATCTCCCGAAGTTCTTTCCCTAGTGTGTGATAGCTTTCTATTGGATTCCCCTCTGTCCTGCCTCCTCCGATTTCCCAAAGTTCTTTCCCCAGCTTGCTATAGCTTTCTCCTGCATTCCCCTCTGTCCTGCCTCCCCCATCTCCCAAACTTCTTTCCCCATCTTGTGATGCTCCCAACTGGATTCCCCTCTGCCCTGCCTCCTCTGATCTCCAAAAGTTCTTTCCCTAGCGTGTGATAGCTTTCTATTGATTTCCCCTCTGTCCTACCTCTCTCATCTCCCAAAGTTCTTTCCCCAGTTTGCTATAGCTTTCTTCTGAATTCCACACAGTCCTGCCTCCCCCATCTCCCAAAGTTCTTTCCCCATCCTGTGATGCTCCCTCCTGGATTCCCCTCTGTCCTGCCTCCTCAGATCTCCCAAAGTTCTTTCCCCAGCTTGCGATAGCTTTCTCCTGGATTCCCCTCTGTCCTGCCTCCCCCATCTCCCAAAGTTCTTTCCCCATCCTGTGATGCTCCCTCCTGGATTCCCCTCTGTCCTGCCTCCTCAGATCTCCCAAAGTTCTTTCCCCAGCTTGCGATAGCTTTCTCCTGGATTACCCTCTGTCCTGCCTCCCCCATCTCCCAAACTTCTTTCCCCATCTTGTGATGCTCCCAACTGGATTCCCCTCTGCCCTGCCTCCTCTGATCTCCAAAAGTTCTTTCCCTAGCGTGTGATAGCTTTCTATTGATTTCCCCTCTGTCCTACCTCTCTCATCTCCCAAAGTTCTTTCCCCAGTTTGCTATAGCTTTCTTCTGAATTCCACACAGTCCTGCCTCCCCCATCTCCCAAAGTTCTTTCCCCATCCTGTGATGCTCCCTCCTGGATTCCCCTCTGTCCTGCCTCCTCAGATCTCCCAAAGTTCTTTCCCCAGCTTGAGATAGCTTTCTCCTGGATTCCCCTCTGTCCTGCCTCCCCCATCTCCCAAAGTTCTTTCCCCATCCTGTGATGCTCCCTCCTGGATTCCCCTCTGTCCTGCCTCCTCAGATCTCCCAAAGTTCTTTCCCCAGCTTGCGATAGCTTTCTCCTGGATTACCCTCTGTCCTGCCTCCCCCATCTCCCAAACTTCTTTCCCCATCTTGTGATGCTCCCAACTGGATTCCCCTCTGTCCTGCCTCCCCCATCTCCCAAAGTTCTTTCCCCAGCGTTTCAATAGCTTTCTTCTGAATTCCCCTCTGTTCTACCTCCTCAGGTCTACAAAAGATTTTCCCCGAGCCTGCGATAGCTTTCTTCTGAATTCCCCTCTGTCCTGCCTCCTCAGATCTCCCAAAGTTCTTTCCCCAGTTTGCTATAGCTTTCTCCTGGATTACCCTCTGTCCTGCCTCCCCCATCTCCCAAACTTCTTTCCCCATCTTGTGATGCTCCCAACTGGATTCCCCTCTGTCCTGCCTCCCCCATCTCCCAAAGTTCTTTCCCCAGCGTTTCAATAGCTTTCTTCTGAATTCCCCTCTGTTCTACCTCCTCAGGTCTACAAAAGATTTTCCCCGAGCCTGCGATAGCTTTCTTCTGAATTCCCCTCTGTCCTGCCTCCTCAGATCTCCCAAAGTTCTTTCCCTAGTGTGTGATAGCTTTCTATTGGATTCCCCTCTGTCCTGCCTCCTCCGACCTCCCAAAGTTCTTTCCCCAGCGTGCAATAGCTTTCTCCTGGAATCCCCTCTGTCCTGCCTACTCCGATCTCCCAAAGTTCTTTCCCTAGCGTGCCTTGCATAGATTTCTCCTTGATAGATTTCTCCTGGATTCCCCTTTGTCTTTCCTCCTCCGATTTCCCAAAGTTCTTTCCCCATCTTGTGATGCTCCCTACTGGATTCCCCTCTGTCCTGCCTCCTCAGATCTCCGAAAGTACTTTCCCTACAGTACGATAGCTTTCTATTGGATTCCCCACTGTCCTGCCTCCCCCATCTCCGAAAGTTCTTTCCCCAGTATATGATAGCTTTCTCCTGGATTCCCCTCTGTCCTGCCTCCCCCATCTCCCAAACTTCTTTCCCCAATTTTGTGTGATAGCTTTCGCCTGAATTCCCCTCCGTCCTGAGTCCTCAGATCTCCCGAAGTTCTTTCCCTAGTGTGTGATAGCTTTCTATTGGATTCCCCTCTGTCCTGCCTCCTCAGATCTCCCAAAGTTCTTTCCCCAGCTTGCGATAGCTTTCTCCTGCATTACCCTCTGTCCTGCCTCCTCCGACCTCCCAAAGTTCTTTCCCCAGCGTGCAATAGCTTTCTCCTGGATTCCCCTCTGTCCTGCCTCGCCCATCTCCCAAAGTTCTTTCCCTCCATGCGATAGCTTTCTCCTGGATTCCCCTCTGTCCTGCCTCCTCCGATCTCCCAAAGTTCTTTCTCCAGCGTGCGATAGATTTCTCCTGGATTCCCCTTTATCCTGCCTACTGCGATCTCCCAAAGTTCTTTCCCCAGCTTGCTATAGCTTTCTCCTGGATTCCCCTCTGTCCTGCCTACTCCGATCTCCCAAAGTTCTTTCCCTAGCGTGCCTTGCGATAGATTTCTCCTTGATAGATTTCTCCTGGATTCCCCTTTGTCTTTCCTCCTCCGATTTCCCAAAGTTCTTTCCCCATCTTGTGATGCTCCCTACTGGATTCCCCTCTGTCCTGCCTCCTCAGATCTCCGAAAGTACTTTCCCTAGAGTACGATAGCTTTCTATTGGATTCCCCACTGTCCTGCCTCCTCCAATTTCCCAAAGTTATTTCCCCAGCTTGCTATAGCTTTCTCCTAGATTCCCCTCTGTCCTGCCTCCCCCATCTCCGAAAGTTCTTTCCCCAGTATATGATAGCTTTCTCCTGGATTTCCCTCTGTCCTGCCTCCTCTGATCTCCGAAAGTTCTTTCCCAAGCTTGCGATAGCTTTCTCCTGGATTCCCCTCAGTCCTGCCTCCTCTTATCTCCCAAAGTTCTTTCCCCAGCTTGCGATAGCTTTCTCCTGGATTACCCTCTGTCCTGCCTCCCCCATCTCCCAAACTTCTTTCCCCATCTTGTGATGCTCCCAACTGGATTCCCCTCTGTCCTGCCTCCCCCATCTCCCAAAGTTCTTTCCCCAGCGTTTCAATAGCTTTCTTCTGAATTCCCCTCTGTTCTACCTCCTCAGGTCTACAAAAGATTTTCCCCGAGCCTGCGATAGCTTTCTTCTGAATTCCCCTCTGTCCTGCCTCCTCAGATCTCCCAAAGTTCTTTCCCCAGTTTGCTATAGCTTTCTCCTGGATTACCCTCTGTCCTGCCTCCCCCATCTCCCAAACTTCTTTCCCCATCTTGTGATGCTCCCAACTGGATTCCCCTCTGTCCTGCCTCCCCCATCTCCCAAAGTTCTTTCCCCAGCGTTTCAATAGCTTTCTTCTGAATTCCCCTCTGTTCTACCTCCTCAGGTCTACAAAAGATTTTCCCCGAGCCTGCGATAGCTTTCTTCTGAATTCCCCTCTGTCCTGCCTCCTCAGATCTCCCAAAGTTCTTTCCCTAGTGTGTGATAGCTTTCTATTGGATTCCCCTCTGTCCTGCCTCCTCCGACCTCCCAAAGTTCTTTCCCCAGCGTGCAATAGCTTTCTCCTGGAATCCCCTCTGTCCTGCCTACTCCGATCTCCCAAAGTTCTTTCCCTAGCGTGCCTTGCATAGATTTCTCCTTGATAGATTTCTCCTGGATTCCCCTTTGTCTTTCCTCCTCCGATTTCCCAAAGTTCTTTCCCCATCTTGTGATGCTCCCTACTGGATTCCCCTCTGTCCTGCCTCCTCAGATCTCCGAAAGTACTTTCCCTAGAGTACGATAGCTTTCTATTGGATTCCCCACTGTCCTGCCTCCCCCATCTCCGAAAGTTCTTTCCCCAGTATATGATAGCTTTCTCCTGGATTCCCCTCTGTCCTGCCTCCCCCATCTCCCAAACTTCTTTCCCCAATTTTGTGTGATAGCTTTCGCCTGAATTCCCCTCCGTCCTGAGTCCTCAGATCTCCCGAAGTTCTTTCCCTAGTGTGTGATAGCTTTCTATTGGATTCCCCTCTGTCCTGCCTCCTCAGATCTCCCAAAGTTCTTTCCCCAGCTTGCGATAGCTTTCTCCTGCATTACCCTCTGTCCTGCCTCCTCCGACCTCCCAAAGTTCTTTCCCCAGCGTGCAATAGCTTTCTCCTGGATTCCCCTCTGTCCTGCCTCGCCCATCTCCCAAAGTTCTTTCCCTCCATGCGATAGCTTTCTCCTGGATTCCCCTCTGTCCTGCCTCCTCCGATCTCCCAAAGTTCTTTCTCCAGCGTGCGATAGATTTCTCCTGGATTCCCCTTTATCCTGCCTACTGCGATCTCCCAAAGTTCTTTCCCCAGCTTGCTATAGCTTTCTCCTGGATTCCCCTCTGTCCTGCCTACTCCGATCTCCCAAAGTTCTTTCCCTAGCGTGCCTTGCGATAGATTTCTCCTTGATAGATTTCTCCTGGATTCCCCTTTGTCTTTCCTCCTCCGATTTCCCAAAGTTCTTTCCCCATCTTGTGATGCTCCCTACTGGATTCCCCTCTGTCCTGCCTCCTCAGATCTCCGAAAGTACTTTCCCTAGAGTACGATAGCTTTCTATTGGATTCCCCACTGTCCTGCCTCCTCCAATTTCCCAAAGTTATTTCCCCAGCTTGCTATAGCTTTCTCCTAGATTCCCCTCTGTCCTGCCTCCCCCATCTCCGAAAGTTCTTTCCCCAGTATATGATAGCTTTCTCCTGGATTTCCCTCTGTCCTGCCTCCTCTGATCTCCGAAAGTTCTTTCCCAAGCTTGCGATAGCTTTCTCCAGGATTTCCCTCTGTCCTGCCTCCTCTGATCTCCGAAAGTTCTTTCCCAAGCTTGCGATAGCTTTCTCCTGGATTCCCCTCTGTCCTGCCTCCTCAGATCTCCGAAAGTTCTTTCCCTAGAGTGTGATAGCTTTCTATTGGATTCCCCTCTGTTCTGCCTCCCCCACCTCCCAAAGTTCTTTCCCTACCGTGCGATAGCTTTCTATTGATTTCCCCTCTGTCCTGCCTCCCCCATCTCCCAAACTTCTTTCCCCCAGTGTGTGATAGCTTTCGCCTGAATTCCCCTCCGTCCTGAGTCCTCAGATCTCCCGAAGTTCTTTCCCTAGTGTGTGATAGCTTTCTATTGGATTCCCCTCTGTCCTGCCAAAGTTCTTTCTCCAGCGTGCGATAGATTTCTCCCGGATTCCCCTCTGTCCTGCCTACTCCGATTTCCCAAAGTTCTTTCACCAGCTTGCTATAGCTTTCTCCTGGATTCCCCTCTGTCCTGCCTACTCCGATCTCCCAAAGTTCTTTCCCTAGCGTGCGATAGATTTCTCCTTGATAGATTTCTCCTGGATTCCCCTTTGTCTTGCCTCCTCCGATTTCCCAAAGTTCTTTCCCCATCTTGTGATGCTCCCTACTGGATTCCCCTCTGTCCTGCCTCCTCAGATCTCCGAAAGTACTTTCCCTAGAGTACGATAGCTTTCTATTGGATTCCCCACTGTCCTGCCTCCTCCAATTTCCCAAAGTTATTTCCCCAGCTTGCTATAGCTTTCTCCAAGATTCCCCTCTGTCCTGCCTCCCCCATCTCCGAAAGTTCTTTCCCCAGTGTATGATAGCTTTCTCCTGGATTCCCCTCTGTCCTGCCTCCTCCGATTTCCCAAAGTTCTTTCCCGTTTGCTATAACTTTCTCCTGGATTCCCCTCTTTCCTGCCTCCCCCATCTCCCATACTTCTTTCCCCATCTTGCGATGCTCCCAACTGGATTCCCCTCTGTCCTGCCTCCTCAGATCTCCGAAAGTTCTTTCCCAAGCTTGCGATAGCTTTCTCCTGGATTACCCTCTGTCCTGCCTCCCCCACATCCCAAAGTTCTTTCCCTACCGTGCGATAGCTTTCTATTGATTTCCCCTCTGTCCTGCCTCCTCCGATTTCCCAAAGTTCTTTCCCCAGTTTGCTATAGCTTTCTCCGAGATTCCACTCTGTCCTGCCTCCCCCATCTCCCAAACTTCTTGCCCCATCTTGTGATGCTCCCAACTGGATTCCCCTCTGTCCTGCCTCCTCAGATCTTCGAAAGTTCTTTCCCTAGAGTGTGATAGCTTTCTATTGGATTCCCCTCTGTTCTGCCTCCCCCACATCCCAAAGTTCTTTCCCTACCTTGCGATAGCTTTCTATTGATTTCCCCTCTGTCCTGCCTCCCCCATCTCCCAAAGTTCTTTCCCCCAGCGTGTGATGCTCCCTCCTGGATTACCCTCTGTCCTGCCCCCTCCGACCTCCCAAAGTTCTTTCCCCAGCGTGCAATAGCTTTCTCCTGGATTCCCCTCTGTCCTGCCTCTCTCATCTCCCAAAGTTATTTCCTCAGTGTGTGATAGCTTTCTAATTATTTCCCCTCTATCTTGCCTTCTCCGATTTCCCAAAGTTCTTTCCCCAGTTTGCTATAGCTTTCTCGTGGATTCCCCTCTGTCCTGCCTACTCCGATCTCCCAAAGTTCTTTCTCCAGCGTGCGGTAGATTTCTCCTGGATTCCCCACTGTCCTGCCTACTACGATCTCCCAAAGTTCTTTCCCTAGCGTGTGATAGATTTCTCCTGGATAGATTTCTCCTGGATTCCCCTCTGTCCTGCCTCCTCCGATCTCCCAAAGTTCTTTCCCTAGCGTGTGATAGCTTTCTATTGATTTCCCCTCTGTCCTGCCTCCTCCGATTTCCCCAAGTTCTTTCCCCAGTTTGCTATAGCTTTCTCCTGGATTCCCCTCTGTCCTGCCTCCCCCATCTCCCAAAGTTCTTGCCCCATCTTGTGATGCTCCCAACTGGATTCCCCTCTGTCCTGCCTCCCCCATCTCCCAAAGTTCTTTCCCCATCTTGTGATGCTCCCTACTGGATTCCCCTCTGTCCTGCCTCCTCTGATCTCCGAAAGTTCTTTCCCTAGAGTGTGATAGCTTTCTATTGGATTCCCCTCTGTTGTGCCTCCCCCACCTCCCAAAGTTCTTTCCCTACCGTGCGATAGCTTTCTATTGATTTCCCCTCTGTCCTGCCTCCCCCATCTCCCAAAGTTCTTTCCCCCAGCGTGTGATGCTCCCTCCTGGATTACCCTCTGTCCTGCCCCCTCCGACCTCCCAAAGTTCTTTCCCCAGCGTGCAATAGCTTTCTCCTGGATTCCCCTCTGTGCTGCCTCTCTCATCTCCCAAAGTTCTTTCCCCAGTGTGTGATAGCTTTCTAATTATTTCCCCTCTATCTTGCCTCCTCCGATTTCCCAAAGTTCTTTCCCCAGCTTGCGATAGATGTCTCCTGGATTCCCCTCTGTCCTGCCTACTCCGATCTCCCAAAGTTCTTTCTCCAGCGTGCGATAGATTTCTCCTGGATTCCCCTCTGTCCTGCCTACTGCGATCTCCCAAAGTTCTTTCTCCAGCGTGCGATAGATTTCTCCTGGATTCCCCTCTGTCCTGCCTCCTCCGATTTCCCAAAGTTCTTTCCCCAGCTTGCTATAAATTTCTCCTGGATTCCCCTCTGTCCTGCCTACTCCGATCTCCCAAACTTCTTGCCCCATCTTGTGATGCTCCCAACTGGATTCCCCTCTGTCCTGCCTCCTCTGATCTCCGAAAGTTCTTTCCCAAGCTTCCGATAGCTTTCTCCTGGATTACCCTATGTCCTGCCTCCCCCATCTCCCAAAGTTCTTTCCCCATCTTGTGATGCTCCCTACTGGATTCCCCTCTGTCCTGCCTCCACTGATCTCCGAAAGTTCTTTCCCTAGAGTGTGATAGCTTTCTATTGGATTCCCCTCTGTTCTGCCTCCCCCACCTCCCAAAGTTCTTTCCCTACCGTGCGATAGCTTTCTATTGATTTCCCCTCTGTCCTGCCTCCCCAATCTCCCAAACTTCTTTCCCCCAGCGTGTGATGCTCCCTCCTGGATTCCCCTCTGTCCTGCCTCCTCCGACCTCCCAAAGTTCTTTCCCCAGCGTGCAATAGCTTTCTCCTGGATTCCCCTCTGTCCTGCCTCTCTCATCTCCCAAAGTTCTTTCCCCAGTGTGTGATAGCTTTCTATTGATTTCCCCTCTATCTTGCCTCCTCCGATTTCCCAAAGTTCTTTCCCCAGTTTGCTATAGCTTTCTCCTGGATTCCCCTCTGTCCTGCCTCCTCATATCTCCGAAAGTTCTTTCCCTAGAGTACGATAGCTTTCTATTGGATTGCCCTCTGTCCTGCCTCCCCCATCTCCCAAAGTCCTTTCCCCATCCTGTGATGCTCCCTCCTGGATTCCCCTCTGTCCTGCCTCTTCAGATCTCCCAAAGTTCTTTCCCCAGCTTGCGATAGCTTTCTCCTGCATTACCCTCTGTCCTGCCTCCTCCGACCTCCCAAAGTTCTTTCCCCAGCTTGCGATAGATTTCTCCTGGATTCCCCTCTGTCCTGCCTCCTCAGATCTCCCAAAGTTCTTTCCCCAGCGTGCAACAGCTTTCTCCTGGATTCCCCTCTGTCCTGCCTCCTCCGATCTCCCAAAGTTCTTTCTCCAGCGTGCGATAGATTTCTCCTGGATTCCCCTCTGTCCTGCCTACTGCGATCTCCCAAAGTTCTTTCCCTAGCGTGCGATAGATTTCTCCTGGATTCCCCTCTGTCCTGCCTACTCCGATCTCCCAAAGTTCTTTCCCTAGCGTGTGATAGCTTTCTATTGATTTCCCCTCTGTCCTGCCTCCTCCGATTTCCCAAAGTTCTTTCCCCAGTTTGCTATAGCTTTCTCCTGGATTCCCCTCTGTCCTGCCTCCCCCATCTCCCAAAGTTCTTGCCCCATCTTGTGATGCTCCCAACTGGATTCCCCTCTGTCCTGCCTCCTCTGATCTCCGAAAGTTCTTTCCCAAGCTTGCGATAGCTTTCTCCTGGATTACCCTATGTCCTGCCTCCCCCATCTCCCAAAGTTCTTTCCCCCAGCGTTGCAATAGCTTTCTTCTGAATTCCCCTCTGTTCTACCTCCTCAGGCCTCCCAAGGATTTTTTCCCCAGCCTGCGATAGCTTTCTCCTGGATTCCCCACTGTCCTGCCTCCCCCATCTCCCAAACTTCTTTCCCCATCTTGTGATGCTCCCTACTGGATTCCCCTCAGTCCTGCCTCCTCTGATCTCCGAAAGTTCTTTCCCTAGCGTGTGATAGCTTTCTATTGATTTCCCCTCTGTCCTACCTCTCTCATCTCCCAAACTTCTTTCCTCCAGTGTGTGATAGCTTTCGCCTGAATTCCCCTCCGTCCTGAGTCCTCAGATCTCCCGAAGTTCTTTCCCTAGTGTGTGATAGCTTTCTATTGGATTCCCCTCTGTCCTGCCTCCTCCGATTTCCCAAAGTTCTTTCCCCAGCTTGCTATAGCTTTCTCCTGCATTCCCCTCTGTCCTGCCTCCCCCATCTCCCAAACTTCTTTCCCCATCTTGTGATGCTCCCAACTGGATTCCCCTCTGCCCTGCCTCCTCTGATCTCCAAAAGTTCTTTCCCTAGCGTGTGATAGCTTTCTATTGATTTCCCCTCTGTCCTACCTCTCTCATCTCCCAAAGTTCTTTCCCCAGTTTGCTATAGCTTTCTTCTGAATTCCACACAGTCCTGCCTCCCCCATCTCCCAAAGTTCTTTCCCCATCCTGTGATGCTCCCTCCTGGATTCCCCTCTGTCCTGCCTCCTCAGATCTCCCAAAGTTCTTTCCCCAGCTTGCGATAGCTTTCTCCTGGATTCCCCTCTGTCCTGCCTCCCCCATCTCCCAAAGTTCTTTCCCCATCCTGTGATGCTCCCTCCTGGATTCCCCTCTGTCCTGCCTCCTCAGATCTCCCAAAGTTCTTTCCCCAGCTTGCGATAGCTTTCTCCTGGATTACCCTCTGTCCTGCCTCCCCCATCTCCCAAACTTCTTTCCCCATCTTGTGATGCTCCCAACTGGATTCCCCTCTGCCCTGCCTCCTCTGATCTCCAAAAGTTCTTTCCCTAGCGTGTGATAGCTTTCTATTGATTTCCCCTCTGTCCTACCTCTCTCATCTCCCAAAGTTCTTTCCCCAGTTTGCTATAGCTTTCTTCTGAATTCCACACAGTCCTGCCTCCCCCATCTCCCAAAGTTCTTTCCCCATCCTGTGATGCTCCCTCCTGGATTCCCCTCTGTCCTGCCTCCTCAGATCTCCCAAAGTTCTTTCCCCAGCTTGCGATAGCTTTCTCCTGGATTCCCCTCTGTCCTGCCTCCCCCATCTCCCAAAGTTCTTTCCCCATCCTGTGATGCTCCCTCCTGGATTCCCCTCTGTCCTGCCTCCTCAGATCTCCCAAAGTTCTTTCCCCAGCTTGCGATAGCTTTCTCCTGGATTACCCTCTGTCCTGCCTCCCCCATCTCCCAAACTTCTTTCCCCATCTTGTGATGCTCCCAACTGGATTCCCCTCTGTCCTGCCTCCCCCATCTCCCAAAGTTCTTTCCCCAGCGTTTCAATAGCTTTCTTCTGAATTCCCCTCTGTTCTACCTCCTCAGGTCTACAAAAGATTTTCCCCGAGCCTGCGATAGCTTTCTTCTGAATTCCCCTCTGTCCTGCCTCCTCAGATCTCCCAAAGTTCTTTCCCCAGTTTGCTATAGCTTTCTCCTGGATTACCCTCTGTCCTGCCTCCCCCATC
The DNA here is from genome assembly GCF_964273705.1 of Natrix helvetica. Classification (NCBI taxonomy): domain Eukaryota; kingdom Metazoa; phylum Chordata; class Lepidosauria; order Squamata; family Natricidae; genus Natrix; species Natrix helvetica. The sequence goes on from NW_028113574.1 coordinate 82,765, forward strand.
TCCCAAACTTCTTTCCCCATCTTGTGATGCTCCCAACTGGATTCCCCTCTGTCCTGCCTCCCCCATCTCCCAAAGTTCTTTCCCCAGCGTTTCAATAGCTTTCTTCTGAATTCCCCTCTGTTCTACCTCCTCAGGTCTACAAAAGATTTTCCCCGAGCCTGCGATAGCTTTCTTCTGAATTCCCCTCTGTCCTGCCTCCTCAGATCTCCCAAAGTTCTTTCCCTAGTGTGTGATAGCTTTCTATTGGATTCCCCTCTGTCCTGCCTCCTCCGACCTCCCAAAGTTCTTTCCCCAGCGTGCAATAGCTTTCTCCTGGAATCCCCTCTGTCCTGCCTACTCCGATCTCCCAAAGTTCTTTCCCTAGCGTGCCTTGCATAGATTTCTCCTTGATAGATTTCTCCTGGATTCCCCTTTGTCTTTCCTCCTCCGATTTCCCAAAGTTCTTTCCCCATCTTGTGATGCTCCCTACTGGATTCCCCTCTGTCCTGCCTCCTCAGATCTCCGAAAGTACTTTCCCTACAGTACGATAGCTTTCTATTGGATTCCCCACTGTCCTGCCTCCCCCATCTCCGAAAGTTCTTTCCCCAGTATATGATAGCTTTCTCCTGGATTCCCCTCTGTCCTGCCTCCCCCATCTCCCAAACTTCTTTCCCCAATTTTGTGTGATAGCTTTCGCCTGAATTCCCCTCCGTCCTGAGTCCTCAGATCTCCCGAAGTTCTTTCCCTAGTGTGTGATAGCTTTCTATTGGATTCCCCTCTGTCCTGCCTCCTCAGATCTCCCAAAGTTCTTTCCCCAGCTTGCGATAGCTTTCTCCTGCATTACCCTCTGTCCTGCCTCCTCCGACCTCCCAAAGTTCTTTCCCCAGCGTGCAATAGCTTTCTCCTGGATTCCCCTCTGTCCTGCCTCGCCCATCTCCCAAAGTTCTTTCCCTCCATGCGATAGCTTTCTCCTGGATTCCCCTCTGTCCTGCCTCCTCCGATCTCCCAAAGTTCTTTCTCCAGCGTGCGATAGATTTCTCCTGGATTCCCCTTTATCCTGCCTACTGCGATCTCCCAAAGTTCTTTCCCCAGCTTGCTATAGCTTTCTCCTGGATTCCCCTCTGTCCTGCCTACTCCGATCTCCCAAAGTTCTTTCCCTAGCGTGCCTTGCGATAGATTTCTCCTTGATAGATTTCTCCTGGATTCCCCTTTGTCTTTCCTCCTCCGATTTCCCAAAGTTCTTTCCCCATCTTGTGATGCTCCCTACTGGATTCCCCTCTGTCCTGCCTCCTCAGATCTCCGAAAGTACTTTCCCTAGAGTACGATAGCTTTCTATTGGATTCCCCACTGTCCTGCCTCCTCCAATTTCCCAAAGTTATTTCCCCAGCTTGCTATAGCTTTCTCCTAGATTCCCCTCTGTCCTGCCTCCCCCATCTCCGAAAGTTCTTTCCCCAGTATATGATAGCTTTCTCCTGGATTTCCCTCTGTCCTGCCTCCTCTGATCTCCGAAAGTTCTTTCCCAAGCTTGCGATAGCTTTCTCCTGGATTCCCCTCAGTCCTGCCTCCTCTTATCTCCCAAAGTTCTTTCCCCAGCTTGCGATAGCTTTCTCCTGGATTACCCTCTGTCCTGCCTCCCCCATCTCCCAAACTTCTTTCCCCATCTTGTGATGCTCCCAACTGGATTCCCCTCTGTCCTGCCTCCCCCATCTCCCAAAGTTCTTTCCCCAGCGTTTCAATAGCTTTCTTCTGAATTCCCCTCTGTTCTACCTCCTCAGGTCTACAAAAGATTTTCCCCGAGCCTGCGATAGCTTTCTTCTGAATTCCCCTCTGTCCTGCCTCCTCAGATCTCCCAAAGTTCTTTCCCCAGTTTGCTATAGCTTTCTCCTGGATTACCCTCTGTCCTGCCTCCCCCATCTCCCAAACTTCTTTCCCCATCTTGTGATGCTCCCAACTGGATTCCCCTCTGTCCTGCCTCCCCCATCTCCCAAAGTTCTTTCCCCAGCGTTTCAATAGCTTTCTTCTGAATTCCCCTCTGTTCTACCTCCTCAGGTCTACAAAAGATTTTCCCCGAGCCTGCGATAGCTTTCTTCTGAATTCCCCTCTGTCCTGCCTCCTCAGATCTCCCAAAGTTCTTTCCCTAGTGTGTGATAGCTTTCTATTGGATTCCCCTCTGTCCTGCCTCCTCCGACCTCCCAAAGTTCTTTCCCCAGCGTGCAATAGCTTTCTCCTGGAATCCCCTCTGTCCTGCCTACTCCGATCTCCCAAAGTTCTTTCCCTAGCGTGCCTTGCATAGATTTCTCCTTGATAGATTTCTCCTGGATTCCCCTTTGTCTTTCCTCCTCCGATTTCCCAAAGTTCTTTCCCCATCTTGTGATGCTCCCTACTGGATTCCCCTCTGTCCTGCCTCCTCAGATCTCCGAAAGTACTTTCCCTAGAGTACGATAGCTTTCTATTGGATTCCCCACTGTCCTGCCTCCCCCATCTCCGAAAGTTCTTTCCCCAGTATATGATAGCTTTCTCCTGGATTCCCCTCTGTCCTGCCTCCCCCATCTCCCAAACTTCTTTCCCCAATTTTGTGTGATAGCTTTCGCCTGAATTCCCCTCCGTCCTGAGTCCTCAGATCTCCCGAAGTTCTTTCCCTAGTGTGTGATAGCTTTCTATTGGATTCCCCTCTGTCCTGCCTCCTCAGATCTCCCAAAGTTCTTTCCCCAGCTTGCGATAGCTTTCTCCTGCATTACCCTCTGTCCTGCCTCCTCCGACCTCCCAAAGTTCTTTCCCCAGCGTGCAATAGCTTTCTCCTGGATTCCCCTCTGTCCTGCCTCGCCCATCTCCCAAAGTTCTTTCCCTCCATGCGATAGCTTTCTCCTGGATTCCCCTCTGTCCTGCCTCCTCCGATCTCCCAAAGTTCTTTCTCCAGCGTGCGATAGATTTCTCCTGGATTCCCCTTTATCCTGCCTACTGCGATCTCCCAAAGTTCTTTCCCCAGCTTGCTATAGCTTTCTCCTGGATTCCCCTCTGTCCTGCCTACTCCGATCTCCCAAAGTTCTTTCCCTAGCGTGCCTTGCGATAGATTTCTCCTTGATAGATTTCTCCTGGATTCCCCTTTGTCTTTCCTCCTCCGATTTCCCAAAGTTCTTTCCCCATCTTGTGATGCTCCCTACTGGATTCCCCTCTGTCCTGCCTCCTCAGATCTCCGAAAGTACTTTCCCTAGAGTACGATAGCTTTCTATTGGATTCCCCACTGTCCTGCCTCCTCCAATTTCCCAAAGTTATTTCCCCAGCTTGCTATAGCTTTCTCCTAGATTCCCCTCTGTCCTGCCTCCCCCATCTCCGAAAGTTCTTTCCCCAGTATATGATAGCTTTCTCCTGGATTTCCCTCTGTCCTGCCTCCTCTGATCTCCGAAAGTTCTTTCCCAAGCTTGCGATAGCTTTCTCCAGGATTTCCCTCTGTCCTGCCTCCTCTGATCTCCGAAAGTTCTTTCCCAAGCTTGCGATAGCTTTCTCCTGGATTCCCCTCTGTCCTGCCTCCTCAGATCTCCGAAAGTTCTTTCCCTAGAGTGTGATAGCTTTCTATTGGATTCCCCTCTGTTCTGCCTCCCCCACCTCCCAAAGTTCTTTCCCTACCGTGCGATAGCTTTCTATTGATTTCCCCTCTGTCCTGCCTCCCCCATCTCCCAAACTTCTTTCCCCCAGTGTGTGATAGCTTTCGCCTGAATTCCCCTCCGTCCTGAGTCCTCAGATCTCCCGAAGTTCTTTCCCTAGTGTGTGATAGCTTTCTATTGGATTCCCCTCTGTCCTGCCAAAGTTCTTTCTCCAGCGTGCGATAGATTTCTCCCGGATTCCCCTCTGTCCTGCCTACTCCGATTTCCCAAAGTTCTTTCACCAGCTTGCTATAGCTTTCTCCTGGATTCCCCTCTGTCCTGCCTACTCCGATCTCCCAAAGTTCTTTCCCTAGCGTGCGATAGATTTCTCCTTGATAGATTTCTCCTGGATTCCCCTTTGTCTTGCCTCCTCCGATTTCCCAAAGTTCTTTCCCCATCTTGTGATGCTCCCTACTGGATTCCCCTCTGTCCTGCCTCCTCAGATCTCCGAAAGTACTTTCCCTAGAGTACGATAGCTTTCTATTGGATTCCCCACTGTCCTGCCTCCTCCAATTTCCCAAAGTTATTTCCCCAGCTTGCTATAGCTTTCTCCAAGATTCCCCTCTGTCCTGCCTCCCCCATCTCCGAAAGTTCTTTCCCCAGTGTATGATAGCTTTCTCCTGGATTCCCCTCTGTCCTGCCTCCTCCGATTTCCCAAAGTTCTTTCCCGTTTGCTATAACTTTCTCCTGGATTCCCCTCTTTCCTGCCTCCCCCATCTCCCATACTTCTTTCCCCATCTTGCGATGCTCCCAACTGGATTCCCCTCTGTCCTGCCTCCTCAGATCTCCGAAAGTTCTTTCCCAAGCTTGCGATAGCTTTCTCCTGGATTACCCTCTGTCCTGCCTCCCCCACATCCCAAAGTTCTTTCCCTACCGTGCGATAGCTTTCTATTGATTTCCCCTCTGTCCTGCCTCCTCCGATTTCCCAAAGTTCTTTCCCCAGTTTGCTATAGCTTTCTCCGAGATTCCACTCTGTCCTGCCTCCCCCATCTCCCAAACTTCTTGCCCCATCTTGTGATGCTCCCAACTGGATTCCCCTCTGTCCTGCCTCCTCAGATCTTCGAAAGTTCTTTCCCTAGAGTGTGATAGCTTTCTATTGGATTCCCCTCTGTTCTGCCTCCCCCACATCCCAAAGTTCTTTCCCTACCTTGCGATAGCTTTCTATTGATTTCCCCTCTGTCCTGCCTCCCCCATCTCCCAAAGTTCTTTCCCCCAGCGTGTGATGCTCCCTCCTGGATTACCCTCTGTCCTGCCCCCTCCGACCTCCCAAAGTTCTTTCCCCAGCGTGCAATAGCTTTCTCCTGGATTCCCCTCTGTCCTGCCTCTCTCATCTCCCAAAGTTATTTCCTCAGTGTGTGATAGCTTTCTAATTATTTCCCCTCTATCTTGCCTTCTCCGATTTCCCAAAGTTCTTTCCCCAGTTTGCTATAGCTTTCTCGTGGATTCCCCTCTGTCCTGCCTACTCCGATCTCCCAAAGTTCTTTCTCCAGCGTGCGGTAGATTTCTCCTGGATTCCCCACTGTCCTGCCTACTACGATCTCCCAAAGTTCTTTCCCTAGCGTGTGATAGATTTCTCCTGGATAGATTTCTCCTGGATTCCCCTCTGTCCTGCCTCCTCCGATCTCCCAAAGTTCTTTCCCTAGCGTGTGATAGCTTTCTATTGATTTCCCCTCTGTCCTGCCTCCTCCGATTTCCCCAAGTTCTTTCCCCAGTTTGCTATAGCTTTCTCCTGGATTCCCCTCTGTCCTGCCTCCCCCATCTCCCAAAGTTCTTGCCCCATCTTGTGATGCTCCCAACTGGATTCCCCTCTGTCCTGCCTCCCCCATCTCCCAAAGTTCTTTCCCCATCTTGTGATGCTCCCTACTGGATTCCCCTCTGTCCTGCCTCCTCTGATCTCCGAAAGTTCTTTCCCTAGAGTGTGATAGCTTTCTATTGGATTCCCCTCTGTTGTGCCTCCCCCACCTCCCAAAGTTCTTTCCCTACCGTGCGATAGCTTTCTATTGATTTCCCCTCTGTCCTGCCTCCCCCATCTCCCAAAGTTCTTTCCCCCAGCGTGTGATGCTCCCTCCTGGATTCCCCTCTGTCCTGCCTCCCCCATCTCCCAAAGTTCTTTCCCCAGCGTGCAATAGCTTTCTCCTGGATTCCCCTCTGTCCTGCCTCTCTCATCTCCCAAAGTTCTTTCCCCAGTGTGTGATAGCTTTCTATTGATTTCCCCTCTATCTTGCCTCCTCCGATTTCCCAAAGTTCTTTCCCCAGTTTGCTATAGCTTTCTCCTGGATTCCCCTCTGTCCTGCCTCCTCATATCTCCGAAAGTTCTTTCCCTAGAGTACGATAGCTTTCTATTGGATTCCCCTCTGTCCTGCCTCCCCCATCTCCCAAAGTTCTTTCCCCATCCTGTGATGCTCCCTCCTGGATTCCCCTCTGTCCTGCCTCCTCAGATCTCCCAAAGTTCTTTCCCCAGCTTGCGATAGCTTTCTCCTGCATTACCCTCTGTCCTGCCTCCTCCGACCTCCCAAAGTTCTTTCCCCAGCTTGCGATAGATTTCTCCTGGATTCCCCTCTGTCCTGCCTACTCCGATCTCCCAAAGTTCTTTCCCTCCGTGCGATAGCTTTCTCCTGGATTCCCCTCTGTCCTGCCTCCTCAGATCTCCCAAAGTTCTTTCCCCAGCGTGCAACAGCTTCCTCCTGGATTCCCCTCTGTCCTGCCTACTCCGATTTCCCAAAGTTCTTTCCCCAGCTTGCTATAGCTTTCTCCTGGATTCCCCTCTGTCCTGCCTACTCCGATCTCCCAAAGTTCTTTCCCTAGCGTGCGATAGATTTCTCCTGGATAGATTTCTCCTGGATTCCCCTCTGTCCTGCCTCCTCCGATTTCCCAAAGTTCTTTCCCCAGCTTGCTATAGCTTTCTCCTGGATTCCCCTCTGTCCTGCCTACTCCGATCTCCCAAAGTTCTTTCCCTAGCGTGTGATAGCTTTCTATTGATTTCCCCTCTGTCCTGCCTCCTCCGATTTCCCAAAGTTCTTTCCCCAGTTTGCTATAGCTTTCTCCTGGATTCCCCTCTGTCCTGCCTCCCCCATCTCCCAAAGTTCTTTCCCCATCTTGTGATGCTCCCTACTGGATTCCCCTCTGTCCTGCCTCCTCAGATCTCCGAAAGTTCTTTCCCTAGAGTGTGATAGCTTTCTATTGATTTCCCCTCTGTCCTGCCTCCCCCATCTCCCAAAGTTCTTTCCCCCAGCGTGTGATGCTCCCTCCTGGATTCCCCTCTGTCCTGCCTCCTCCGACCTCCCAAAGTTCTTTCCCCAGCGTGCAATAGCTTTCTCCTGGATTCCCCTCTGTCCTGCCTCTCTCATCTCCCAAAGTTCTTTCCCCAGTGTGAGATAGCTTTCTATTGATTTCCCCTCTATCTTGCCTCCTCCGATTTCTCAAAGTTCTTTCCCCAGTTTGCTATAGCTTTCTCCTGGATTCCCCTCTGTCCTGCCTACTACGATCTCCCAAAGATCTTTCCCTAGCATGGATAGATTTCTCCTTGATAGTTTTCTCCTGGATTCCCCTTTGTCCTGCCTCCCCCATCTCCCAAAGTTCTTTCCCCCAGCGTTGCAATAGGTTTCTTCTGAATTCCCCTCTGTTCTACCTCCTCAGGCCTCCCAAGGATTTTCCCCCAGCCTGCGATAGCTTTCTCCTGGATTCCCCACTGTCCTGCCTCCCCCATCTCCCAAACTTCTTTCCCCATCTTGTGATGCTCCCAACTGGATTCCCCTCTGTCCTGCCTCCTCTGATCTCCGAAAGTTCTTTCCCTAGCGTGTGATAGCTTTCTATTGATTTCCCCTTTGTCCTGCCTCCTCCGATTTCCCAAAGTTCTTTCCCCAGTTTGCTATAGCTTTCTCCTGGATTCCCCTCTGTCCTGCCTCCCCCATCTCCCAAACTTCTTTCCTGCTACATACCTATTAATTGTCTTCTTGTGGAAAATTACTGAATGTACTTCTTTGTATGTGTCCACTCCCCCACCTTAAAGAAACTGCTTAATAAAAGGGTCTGTGCAGAACATGTCAAGAGGAATGTAGCCATACATCCTCCAGGCACTCTGTGCTTGCCTACCTCGAGCTAACTCTTTGTGTGGTGTCTTAATTTGCGGCCTTCGTCCACGTGTGGACCCTCCAAATTCCCGGTGAGGACCGGGGCTCGTTCTCCCACCCAAGGGAGAACCCTGAAGGCCCAGACAGGCGAATCCGGACTCGAGTGTGTCGCGACCCTTGCAGCGACATCTGGGGGCTCGTCCAGTCCTGTCTTGGCGTCTTCATGGGCACGATCGTTGTCTAGCGGTGTGCTCTCCTTCACTCCTGTGAACTTACCCGGCCGGACGCGCCACTGTGCACACGTAAGTCATGGGCTCCTCGGGCTCAAAAGTTTCTGCTCATCACCGAGAGGAACTTTTTGCTCTCGTGAAGCGTACTAATTCTCTCCAAAAGATTAACGGCATCACTGTCTATCCGCTTTCTCGAAAATCTGTCGCTTACTCTCTATCCTAATTCTCCTTCAGACGATTCTTCCGTTTCTTTTGTTCCTAATCCTTCTCCTTCGGACGTAAACCCGAAGGTTTCACCACCCCCTTATGAGGCTCCTAAAGTCTCGGTTGTTTCCTCTGCTCCCCCGGTGGAGGCTTCCGCTCCTTTTGCTTATGAATCTCCTATTGTATCTTCTGATGTAGATCCACGGGCTGGCTCCTTTTCTGCCTTTGTTGTTTCTGCCCAGCCTACACTTTCTTTTGAACCAGAAACCCCGGCCTCTGCCTACCCTCTATATTTGAATCGAGGGGGGATTGCTCCTTATCATGATAACTTTAATCAAAGGGACTTGAGACATCTGAAAGAGGCTGTTACTCAGTACGGGATCCATTCTCCATATGTAACGGGGTTGCTTGATTCTTTAACTGAAACTGATGTTGTAATGTTAATGTATGATTGGAAAACTCTTTTTTCTATGTTACTCACCCCCGCTCAATTTGTCATCTGGTCTTCCGAATATAACAAAATGGCAGATGCTGAGATTCTTCGGGGATTGCCCCAGGGTGTTCAAGGTGATCACATAAAAGGCACTGGACAATTTGCTACCCTGGTCCAACAGCAAAATACCCCGCGGCGAGCTTTTGCAATCATCCGCCTGTGCGCTATGGGAGCGCTTAAGCAGGTGGATGATGCTGATGGCCGCTCAGCTCAAAATTTTTTAAAAGTAATTCAAGAACCAAGTGAGCCCTATGCCACTTTCATCAATCGTCTCCAACTTGCTTTGGAGAGGCAAATTCAGAATCCATCTGCTCGTAACGAGCTCATGATAAAATTGGCTTTTGAAAATGCTAATGAGGATTGCAAGAGGGTTTTACAGCCCCTTGCTACGAAACCAGGTGTTACTCTTGCTGAATTTTTGCAGGCTTGTCGGGTTGTGGGCACTACGGCTCATAAAATGTCTGCTTTAGCTGCTGCACTAACATCTTCCATGGGGGGAGGGGAGATCCAAGCTTTTCCTGTTGCTCGCAATGGCAACTGTTTCAACTGTGGCAAGCCAGGTCATTTCAAAGGCCAATGCCGCATGCCTGGCGGTGCTGGGGCTCCTCGCGGACGATCGCAAGGTCCCCCGGCCACTAACAGAAACAAGCCAAAAACTGTGTGCCCTAGGTGTCGGGAAGGTTTTCATTGGGCACGCAATTGTACAAAGTTTCCCAACTCCACTCCATCCCAGGGAAACTGAGTGGGGGGCGACCAGCCAGCCCCGCTCCAAAGGCTGACCTTCATCCCTTGGCCAATGATTCTTCTCTTGTTTTTCCTGTTCGTCTTTCTGAGGATTTTGTGTATGATGACCCAGGCTCGGTTTTTACCATGCCATTAAAGGTCTCTCTTCTTGCCCCACTCCCTCCTGATGTTCCTATTCTCCTAATGCCTAATTCTTCCCTTACGCTGGAAGGTGTGATTGCTGCACCCTTTCTGCATAACTCGGACTCTCTTAAAAACATTTCTTTGGCCGCCATGGGAGACCGCTGCTTTTCTCTGAAGGAAGGCACTGTTGTGGCTACTTTGATTCTCCTCCCTTCTCCTGACCACCCTTCTCTTCTTGCTCTTCAACAGCCTGTCCAGGACACCAAGCCCATAATTTCCATTCTTCTCAACGGGCGCTCCTTTTCCGGTCTTATTGACACAGGTGCTGACGTTTCAGTCATTCGCTCATCTGAATGGCCTTCCTCCTGGCCTCTTACTGACGCCTCAGCGGTGCAAGGCATGGGCGGAGCACAGGCTGCTAAGGTTAGCACTTCTTGGCTAATTGCTTCCACTCCTCATTCTTCTGTTATTGCGTATCTTCGTCCTTTTATTCTTCCTCTTCATATTAATTTGTGGGGCAGAGATTTGCTGTCTCAACTTCACGCCACTCTTACTATTCCTTGAACCCTTTTTATTATGTCTCCTGTTCCATTACCCCTTACCCTTAAGTCCTCTGTCCCCATTTGGGTGGACCAGTGGCCTATGACCCAGGAAAAACTTGAAATTTTGCAACAGCTGGTTGCCCAGCAACTTCAAGAGGGCCATCTTGAGCCCTCCACCAGCCCCTATAATACTCCGGTCTTTGTCATTAAAAAGAAAAGTGGCAAACATCGCCTCCTTCAGGATTTGCGAAAAATTAATCTCATCATTCAACCCATGGGTCCCCTACAATGTGGATTGCCAAACCCTAATTTGATTCCTCATAATTATGATCTAGTTGTCATTGATCTAAAGGACTGCTTCTTTTCTATTCCTCTCATGCCTGCTGACAGGATCTTGTTTGCCTTTACCATTCCTCAATTTAACAACTCTAGGCCTACTACTAGGTATCAGTGGAAGGCCCTCCCTCAGGGGATGATTAATTCACCCACGATGTGTCAATATTTTGTTGATAAGGCCTTGCAACCTTATCGAGATGCACATCCCACGTTTTTGATTTACCATTATATGGATGATATCTTGATAGCAGCTGATGGTCCGAAAGGCACTGTTTCTCGGACTCTTTCCTTTTTGTATATTGTTCTCGCCCAATCGGGTCTTTTTGTTGCCCCTGATAAAGTACAAACTTCATACCCCATGCAGTATTTGGGCCACAAACTCTTGGCCTCTGCTGCCATGCCTGTTCTCCCCATGTTGCACCTCCCAGAAAAGGCTACACTTGTACAACTTCAACAATATCTGGGAACACTCAATTGGGCTAGGCCCTATTTGTCCATTCCAACCCATGTTCTTTCTCCTTTGTTTTCTGCCTTGGTGGGCCTTAAGCATCCCTCAGACACTGTCTGTTTACAGCAGGAGCACAAAAATGCTCTTGCTCAGGTCAACGCTGCGCTCACCCAGAAATGGGTTGACAGGTCACTATCAAATCAACCTCTCTTGTTTGCTATTCTTCCCACTCCATCCCTTCTTACAGCTGTCATTTTCCAATTATCAGCAGAAAAGAAAATGTTTATTTTAGAGTGGTTACACTTGGCTCATACTCCTAGGGCTTCTATCACCACTAAGGCCCTACAAATGGCCCTCCTCATTGAAAAAGGGAGACGCCGTGCCAAAGCGCTAATGGGAATAGAATTTTGTTCCCTATATGTTCCTTTAAAATTGAGTCAGTGGGAATCTCTTTTCCAATCTTCAGATGCTTTGCAAAGTGCTCTGGAGGACTGGAATGGCAATGTTTCCTGCCATCTCCCTCCAGATCCAAGAATTCAAGTTCTTAAGACTGTTCCTATTCTCTTTACTACCCCTGTCGCTTCTTCTCCTATCAAGGAGGCTCTTACTGTGTTCACTGATGGCTCAAAATCAGTGGGCGCTTGTGCATGGCAAGATTCTGCTAATCAATGGCAGACTCGCCAAACTTCTTTACAGCCCTCTGCCCAGCAGGCGGAGCTGTCTGCTTTTAATCTGGCTCTGTCAGTATTCCCGAACCAACCTCTCAATATCATTACTGACAGTTTGTATGTTTTTTATTTGGTGTCTTGCATCTATGATGCATATATTTCTCCTTCTACCCCTGCACCATTAATGAAACTTTTTTTACAGCTCCAGGATTTATTATGCCTTCGTGCCCATCCTTTGTTTGTGGCACACATCAGAAGTCATCAAAACTTACCTGGCTTCCTTTCAGAAGGGAACCACATGGCAGATGAAGCCTGTAAGCATGCTTTACCAGTCTGTCTGTTAACCTTGACGGCTGGGGAAAGCCATGACTATTTTCATCAGAACAAAAAAGCCTTGATGAAGCAATTTGGCATATCAATGGCAGAAGCAACTGCCATTATTCAACAATGCCCGACCTGTAGTCTCCAGGCTGCTGCTATCCCACAGGGCGTAAACCCTAGGGGTACCTCGGCCTGTGAGACATGGCAAATGGATGTGACTCAATATTCCTCCTTTGCCCCTTGGAAATATATCCATGTTTCTGTGGATACCTATTCAGGTTTTATTATGGCTACCTTGCAAAGGGGGGAAGCCTCAAAAAATGTTATCAACCATTCTATTCGGACCTTTGTGACGCTGGGAGCTCCAAAAACACTGAAAACTGACAACGGCCCGGCCTATACTAGTTCTGCCTTTGCACAATTTTGCCACCGTTGGTCAATCGTTCATAAATTTGGCATACCATTTAATAGCAGAGCTCAAGGAATTGTTGAACGGGCCAATGGTACCTTGAAACAAGCTCTGGACAGACATTTGGGAAAAAAGGGCCTCAGTCCCCCATCTCTCCCGGCGTTACAGAATGTGTTGAATGTTTGCTTATATTCTTTGAATTTTCTAAACTTGACTGGATCTCCTGCTTCTACTGCGGCCTCTCGACACTTTTCCTCTCCTCCCCTCCCCTCTTCTCGTCCACTTGTTTATTATAGGCATCTACCTGACCTTGCCTGGAAGGGTCCTGTTCCACTCATCACCTGGGGAAAAGGATACGCTGCAGTACAATTGCAGGATCGAGTTCTCTGGGTTCCGGCTCGCTGTGTCCGTCCGTGTCATCTGACCCCCAAAAAATCTAAAAAAGAGGAATCTTCAGACAACAAGGATGAAGACAATTCTGTTCTTTCTCTTACTCAGCTGTTTTTTTCTTCCTCTTCTTTCTGATCCTCCTGATTTTTCTTCTGACCCATCACTTTCAAAATTTTCTGACTCTTCCTTTCCTCCTCCCAATTGTACCTTCCTTGAACGGCTCAGCGCGTACATTCGTGTGCCTCATTGCAGAGTTGCTGCATCACTAGGAGGCAAAGCTGAACTGACCTGTAAACAGCGATATCCAGTGATACATCCGGCTAACTGGTACTGGTTTAAAGAAGGAAGAACTATCCACTCTTCTGATACTACCTATATTGTGTCTTCGCCTTGTTTTACTTCTCTCCTTCTTCTTAATATCTCTTTTCAGGATTATGGTACCTATAGGTGTGCCTTAGACCTCCCAAAACTGAAACGAGACTTTGGAATGGATGTTTCTCTCTTGCACCCCTCTGAGATTTCCCATGTCCGCCACCGGCGTGCCCTGCAGGAAAGCCCTATCAATCAGCATCGTCCTGTAAACTATACCTGGACTATTTTGGACTTTCAAGGAAACATCCTTCATTCCATTTCTAACCGAACTTTGTGGCCTTGGTTTCCTGTGCTTTCTTTTGACTTTGCTGAAATGCTGGTTGGCGCTCATGGCTTTAAACATAAGACTAAATGTGATCCTTCCCCCCGAGGGGTTTGGGCGACTGGCCCAGGCCTGTATATTTGCCCTGGATATCTCACGGACCTTTCCCACCAGGATAAATGTGGAACCTACTCAGACTATTATTGTAAGTCTTGGCAATGTGTGTCGACTGGAAAGATTTGGTGGACGGCTCCCTATACCACTGATTATATCAAAGCTGTATTAGGCCCTGATAGTAATTTGCCTTGGAACTCCTGTAATAATTGGGCCTGTTGTGGTGTTCGCCTTAACCCCATGACTGTCACCTTTACATCGTATGGCAGAAATCTTCCAATCGCTGAATGGCTTGCAGGGAAGCAATGGGGGGGAAGGTCAAAAGATAACTCTGACCATTGGAATCGGGGTCACCCAGGTAATGTTTTCACAATTCGCCTTACCAGGACTGTAGAAGCGTCTCCCCCAGTAGGCCCGAACACGCAACTCAAGTCGCCTTTTTTACAGCCCTTGACTAAAAGGGACAACCCATTGGTGACCCTGGTCTCCTCCGCTCGAGATGCCCTTGCGGCAGCTGGTACCTTTCCTCACAATGATACCAGGTGTTGGTTGTGTATGTCTTCCCAACCTCCCTTTTATGAAGCCGTGGGCTCTGCCCTACCCTTTACCAATAGTACCTCAGATATCACTTGTCGTTGGTCCAATTCCTCTATAACCATATCCTCCATTGAAGGTCAAGGTTGCTGCCTTGGAAATGTACCCTCTAACTTTTCTCACTTTTGTATTAATGCCTCTACAGATTTATATCATCAATGCACCCTTTATTTGCCTAAATCTCGGATGTCCTCCTCTATCCAGTCACTTGATATTCACGGGGGTTGGGTAACTTTGTTTTCTTTCCACTCCAATGTTGATCTTTCATCTTATTTTAAAGGATATTTTTTTATCCCCTCCAATGGTTCTATTTGGGCCTGCTCCAATGGTGCTACTGCCTGTGTCAGTGGAGACATTTTATATTCACAGAAAGCCTTTTGCATTCAAATTTATCTCCTCCCAAAAATAACTGTTTTTTCTTATAATGACTTTCTTTCTCGAATGGAAACACCTCAATATCTCCCACGAACAAAACGTGAGATAGTCACTACTATGACTCTGGCCTTGCTCCTGGGCCTAGGAGCCACTGGAGCGGCGACAGGCATCGCAGGTATGGTTGTGGCTGACCAACGAGTCCAAAAGCTCAGTGTTGAAATTGATGCCGATCTCAAACGCATTGAACAATCTATGGTTGCTCTCCAGAATTCTCTTACTTCACTATCTGAAGTTGTTTTACAGAATAGAAGAGGATTGGATTTGTTATTTTTGAAACAGGGCGGCTTATGTGTAGCTTTAAAAGAAGAATGCTGTTTTTATACTGATAGTTCAGGCATTGTGCTTGATTCTATGGCAGAATTAAATACCCGATTGAAAGATAGAGAGTCAGAACGCTCCAAGTTTCACACATGGTATCAAGGAATGTTTAACTTTTCTCCATGGCTAACAACTTTGCTTTCAGCACTTATAGGTCCTTTGATTTTGATTTTGATTGCTTGTATCATTGGTCCTTGTGTTATGGGAAAACTGCTCAGGTTTTTGCGTAATCGCCTGGGTGACATAGATAAAGAAGTTGATGCTACTCGCAAAGATTTAAACCTACTGCAACACTTGTTACCCTCCTCACATGACACCTGCAAACAACCGTTGTTAACATTTTCGGATTCAGACTCCGATACAGAAAGTGAGCTTCAATTCCCGGATAAGGTGAATGGTTCTTCTCGCTGCCTGCCGGAGGGTGGGCTGTTAGAGGAACGCATAGCCTTGGAGGGATATTGACCTCCTTTTAAAACAAAAACAGAGGAGATGTGAATGCATGACAGTAGTTTGGTTCAGGCCTTGCTGAAGCTGAAACGCAAGTAGGCCATAAGAATGTGACCTTTAACATAGTGCCTGCATAAGAATGTGACCTTTAACATACATAGTGCTTGCATAGGATGTTTGCTGACCACAATATTTAACTAACCGTTTCTCTAGCTTAGCATAGCGTTTGCATAGGTTGTTGGTTAACTGCAAATATCTAACTGTGTATACGATGCACTATTAGGCGATGTTTTTGAAAACCCCTTAACTGCTACATACCTATTAATTGTCTTCTTGTGGAAAATTATTGAATGTACTTCTTTGTATGTGTCCACTCCCCCACCTTAAAGAAACTGCTTAATAAAAGGGTCTGTGCAGAACATGTCAAGAGGAATGTAGCCATACATCCTCCAGGCACTCTGTGCTTGCCTACCTCGAGCTAACTCTTTGTGTGGTGTCTTAATTTGCGGCCTTCGTCCACGTGTGGACCCTCCAAATTCCCGGTGAGGACCGGGGCTCGTTCTCCCACCCAAGGGAGAACCCTGAAGGCCCAGACAGGCGAATCCGGACTCGAGTGTGTCGAGACCCTTGCAGCGACACTTTCCCCCAGTGTGTGATAGCTTTCGCCTGAATTCCCCTCCGTCCTGAGTCCTCAGATCTCCCGAAGTTCTTTCCCTAGTGTGTGATAGCTTTCTATTGGATTCCCCTCTGTCCTGCCTCCTCCGATTTCCCAAAGTTCTTTCCCCAGCTTGCTATAGCTTTCTCCTGCATTCCCCTCTGTCCTGCCTCCCCCATCTCCCAAACTTCTTTCCCCAGCGTTTCAATAGCTTTCTTCTGAATTCCCCACTGTTCTACCTCCTCAGGTCTCCCAAAGATTTTCCCCGAGCCTGCGATAGCTTTCTTCTGAATTCCCCACTGTCCTGCCTCCCCCATATCCCAAAGTTCTTTCCCCATCCTGTGATGCTCCCTCCTGGATTCCCCTCTGTCCTGCCTCCTCAGATCTCCCAAAGTTCTTTCCCCAGTTTGCTATAGCTTTCTCCTGGATTCCCCTCTGTCCTGCCTCCCCCATCTCCCAAAGTTCT
>NW_028113573.1:0-97979 GCF_964273705.1 Natrix helvetica
AGGAGAAGAGGAAGGAGGAGGAGGAGAAGGATTTGTCATCAACTGTACAGTGCTAGAAAAAGTGAATTCCTGAAACTCTCTCTTAGACTCACAAACAAGGTCAGACACTAAAACTATGTAGTAAAGGCAAAAGAAGCGTTGTGGTTAGAGTCCATTTCTGAGCAGCCAGTGCGTTCTAGAAATTGTGCTTGCTATTTCAGGAAATCTTGGTGAGCACAGGCAACATGTTCCCTAAACTCATAGTGGTTTAATGCTCCAGAAAATAGCTCTCTTTCAACACAATTAGACTACACCCATTCACTTAGTAGCATGCTGGGTGTGCAGCTTGCTCTACAACTTTTAAGAGAGCGGGGAATTCTCCTTTGACACCACAGGATTGGAGATGAAAATTACTAAAACTATTTCAAGCAGAATCATCATGTCAGGTGACTTAAAACCTTTTATCTGCTCCCAGGTAGGTGGGGCCTGCTCCCTCCACTGACCAACATAAAACCAGCATTGGGGGATCCTACAAGAACCAGTGAGGAATGAATGAGAGCTCTGCAGTATTTCAAGCAGATGGTGCTTGTGGGTGCAGAAGCCCAAAAGTAGCATCTGTCTGCATCCTTTTAAAGCAGCTGTATCTCTTCCAGGATTGCACAATGTTCCAAAACTTTGCAAAGCAATGTCACATCAGTGCTACTGCAATGATCAATCAGATGATGCAATACCAGTTACTGCTCAGTGGTAGACCAGCCTTACTCCTCCACAAGTACGTTGTTTTGTCCCAGTTATCAATGGAAAATTTGGGGTTTTCCTCATGAAAATGGATTACAACTGGCACGTTCTCTCTTAAGGATTATCTCAGAAACATCACATCCTTCTCCAGAGAGGCATAATATTTCCAAAGTAAGATCATTTGAGCCTTGAGTAAGTAATGTATGTCTTGAGTAAGTTGAATTGTCCTGTTGTGGCCCGCCAGCGGTCAGTAGAGCTGATGGCAGACTCAGAGAGTGAGGAGGTTGGGGAGGAACATGGGCCAGTCCTGGAGTCTGGGGAAGGCTCTGACGAGGGCTCTGCATCAGAGGCAGAGAGGGGGCCAGGGCCATCTGACAGTTATCAGCTCCCTTCAGAGTCAGATATGGGTGGAGCAGAAGAACAGTTGGAGCCTGTTCCCAATGTATGCAGAGCTGCCAGGAGAAGGGAACAGTTAAGGTCCACTTGGAAGTAAAGCCACAGGTGGATGGTGAATGGCCCCTCCCATAGGGAATAAAGAGGAGCGAAAATGGAGGGGAGTTTGCAGGAAACAATTAGTTCAATTCATTAGAGTGTAGATCTGTTCTTGATTTCTTGTCAAGTATTGTCTGCTACAGAGTGTCGTTTGGAAGATACCAGCCTGGCAGCTCTCCAATCCTGATAAAGATCTGTAGTTGTGAAATCTCTTGAAAGGTCTGTAGTTGTGAAATCTCTTGAAAGGTCTGTAGTTGTGAAATCCCTTCAAAGACTTTGCTGGTAACACTGTTACCTTCCCATTGACATGGTACCTATTAATCTACTCACATTTGCTTGCTTTCAAACTGCTAGGCGGTCAGAAGCTGAGGCAAGAACAGGAGCTCACCCCTGTCCCATGGTGTTCAGGTCTCAAACCCAGGCTGTCAACTTTCCAGCCAACAAGCTCAGCATCTTTAACCATAGTACATTACAACTTGCGTGATTCTAATCTTTGGCCATTTTGTATTTGCAGAAAATCTTTCTAATATTTCTTAGTGCTAAGCTGAATTTAAACAAGTGATTTAAAAGGAAACTTGCTTATGAAAGGAATATATTAAAGGAAAAAAATTGGAAATCGAATTCTCTGAGGAGAAAAAGAGAACGAATATTTGCAAAACACAGCAGTTTAAAAAATAGATGAATTTTTCATTCATCCGTACCCACCAAATAGTTAGCCATCTCTTCTTTAAATCACAGAGATAGGAAAAAGGATCAAATGTACCCAGGATGATAGATGTTAGATGGCTAACAAAAAGGTGCTAAATACACCTGCATTTAGTTGCGAAGATTCTGTAATCTAATTCCTTTTTTCCTTGCTGTAAATTTAACTAATAAGACTGTAAGGATTTAACTTACATGAGTACTGCTCAGAGGTGGTATTCAACCAGTTTTGACAGGTTCTGGAGAACCGGTAGCAGAAATTTTGAGTAGTTTGGAGAACCGGCAAATAGGCTGGCCACGCCCCCTCCCCCCGCCTCCCAGCTGATCTTCTTTTGTTGCTGTGAACAGGAGAGTGGATTTGGAAAGCAGGTTAGTGGGGTGGGGAGGGAATGGAGATTTTGCAGTAACCTTCCTCCAGGAGTGGAGAGGGAATGGGGATTTTGCAATATGCTTCCCCTGCCATGCCCACAAAGCCACTCCCACAGAAACAGTAGTAAAAATGTTTGAATCCAACCACTGGTACTGCTCCAGGCTTTTTAAGTGTACTTGTTAAGAATTAAAGTGTGTGGGGGGAGAGATACATGTATCCTTAAAATAAACCATCCAAAATCTGTACAGTGGCACTTTTATATTTTGTTTACATCTATTACCACTTGATAAATGCCAACACTGCCACAGATCTTTGCCACCAATGTAGAATGCATTCCCGGTTTGAGAAACCCCCCAAAAGTGATGCCTCTCAGCATTCAAAGGGTGACATTTGAAAACCATATGTTGTTCCTCCTTTTCTCACTCTGTTCTTTTTAAGCTGAATGAATCTATTCATTTGCTAATAGATCATTCCGCTTGAAATCTGCAATGGGTTTGCCCGAGACATATGCGCAGTTCATTTGACCGATGGAAGTGACAAAATCTCAGATACTTCAGCAGACCAGTCTGCCGAGCTATTCTGAGTTATTTTGGCTCATGCATTTAAGCAGTATTAATAAAACACTTAGCTGTGGACATGCAAATATGTTCCTCTCCATTCGGGGCTATGTTTAATTCCTGGATATATATTTTTTAAAAAAAACCCATCACTTTGGATTTTTATAGGCATGTGGAATTAATTTGCATATATAAACCCATTTATTAAAGAATGAAAGCAGATGGGGGCTTATAAAAAAAAGAAAGAAAATGAAGAAGGGAACAGAAAAGTAAAATTAAAATAAAAAAAATTTTTTTTGAATGACAAATGTTGTAATGAGTCCGTAATGCGTCAAAGCTGCATGCTTCAAAGAAGAGAGAAAAAGGGAGAATATTTTTTTCTTTGTGATTAAAATATTGCCCAGTTGGAAGGGAGGCCAACTTTTTGGAGGGGGGGAGGTATTGTGAGGACAATGCTGGAAAAAGTGAATTCTTTGGAATCTGTTCTGACCTAGGCATCCCAAAAGCATGAAGCTAACTCCTCGTCCCGATTACAAAAAAAAAAAAAAAAACCTTTTATTTAGTTTAAAGTGAATTCCTCTCCAGCAAAGTCCCGGCTAACAGTCTTTCAAGAGATTTCACAACTGCAGACCTTTTTCAAGCTTAGAGAGCTGCCAGGCCGATATCTTCCAAACGCCATTACTTGGCAAGACGTCAGGAACAGATCTTCACCCTGATGAATTGAACTAATCGTCTCCTGCAAACTCCACTCCCCATTCGCTCCTCTTTATTCCCTATGGGAGCGGCCATTCACCGTCCACCTGTGGCTTTACTCCTGAGTCAGCCCTTGTTCCTTAGCTGTTCCCTTCTCCTGGCAGCTCTGCCATGCACATACTGGAAACAGGCTCCAGCTGTTCTTCTTCATGTATAGACTTCAGCGATAAATCATCTGAACTGCAATTTAATGTATGGCCCTGATTCTTTGCGCCTGATATTTTTAAACCAAGGCACATCAAGAATAATAATCCATAATTTTAAGAGGAGGAGCCAACGTCGCGACGATACAATGTGCGGTCTTGACACTCCGAGACTGCCATTGATACTTTTTCCGCTGGATGGTCCATTTGGACCTAAACCATCCCGCAGAGATGGTAATCAGGAAGACAATGCCTTGCTGGTCTCAGGGATACCGCAAAGTCCCTGACTGACCCAAGGGAAGCTCTTCAAGCCGGCGGTAAACAGGCAGCCCCAGGCTGATGAAGTTTGGATAACTCTGGAAGGAAGGAAGTGAAAAGAGAAAGTGAGTCCATCTGGTGAGGTTTTTTTTTCTTTATTATTATTATTATTATTATTCACACTTATAGACCGCCCCCTCTCCCGGAGAGGACTCGGGGCGGTGTACAGTCACTAAAATACATTGTAAAATACATACATAAACAATTAAATTAATACTGGTGAAGGAGGTTATGAGACTGTAATCGAATAATAAATATAATACGTTAAAAGCCTATAAAACCCTTAAAACCCAATTAAAATAAATAAATCAAATAAATCCCGGGAGGTAAAACTAAGAAAGTGCCAGGCCAGCTGATTGAAATAGGTGAGTCTTTAACTTTTGCCGGAAGGAGCGGAGGTCGGTGGTAGTTCGAATGTCTGGGGGGAGGTCATTCCAGAGGGTTGGGCCCATCACAGAGAAGGATCTACTCCTAGGTGTCGCCCGCTGGCATTGCCTAGCAGACGGCACCAGGAGGAGCCCCTCCCTGTGTGAGCGGATAGGTCGCAGGGACGTGTGTGGTAGGATGCGATCCTGCAGATAACTAGGTCCTCTGCCATGGAGCGCTTTAAAGATGGTGATCAATACCTTGAAACGCACCCGAAAGGCTACAGGTAGCCAGTGCAGCTCGCGCAGGAGAGGTGTTACGTGGGAGTAACGAGTACTTCCCATAATAACCCGCGCGGCTGCGTTCTGAACTAGCTGCAGTCTCCGGATGCGTCCCAAGGGAAGCCCCATGTAGAGGGCATTGCAGTAGTCCAGGCGAGACGTCACCAGCGCATGAGTGACCGTGCGCAGGGCACTCCGGTCCAGTAGGGGGCGCAATTGGCGCACCAGGCGAACCTGGTGGAATGCCCCCCTTGCCACGGCTGCCACATGGTCCTCCATTGACAGCCGGGCATCAAGGAGGACACCCAAATTGCGCGCCCGCTCCACAGGGGACAACTGTTCGCCCCCTATGGCCAGCGATGGAGTCAGCTGGCTGAACCGAGGTGCCGGCAACCACAGCCACTCGGTCTTGGAGGGGTTGAGTTTGAGTCTGTTGTCCCCCATCCAGACCCCGACGGCCTCCAAACACCGGGACATCACTTCGACAGCCTCGTTGGGGTGGTTTGGGGTTGAAATATACAGCTGAGTATCATCAGCGTAGAGGTGGTATTCAACCCCAAAACCACGGATGATCTCACCCAGCGGCTTCACATATGCGTTGAACAGGAGAGGCGAGAGGACCGACCCCTGTGGCACCCCACAAGTGAGTGGCCTCAGGGACGACCTCTGTCCCCCTGTCAACACACATTGCTTCCGGTCAGAGAGGTAGGAGCCGAACCACCGCAAAACGGTGCCTCCGACTCCCATCCCCTCCAACCGGCGCAATAGGATACCATGGTCGATGGTATCAAAAGCCGCCGAGAGGTCTAATAGGACCAGGATAGAGGAGCAACCCCTATCTCTGGCCCTCCAGAGATCATCGACCAACGCGACCAAGGCTGTCTCGGTGCTGTGCCCGGGTCGGAAGCCGGACTGGCGTGGGTCTAGATAATCGGATTCGTCTAGGTGTCGCGGGAGCTGCTGCGCCACCACATTCTCAACAACCTTCGCCACGAAGGGAAGGTTGGAGACTGGACAATAGTTAGCTAGCTCCATTGGGTCGAGTGAAGGCCTCTTGAGCAAGGGTCTCACCACCGCCTCTTTCAAGGCGGTTGGTAAGTATCCCTCACCCAATGATGCGCTCACCAGGCCCAGGAGCCAGCCTCGTGTCACCTCCCAGGCTGCCAGTACCAGCCAGGAGGGGCACGGGTCCGTTAAACAAGTGGTGGGTCGCAGCCGTCCACGCAACCTGTCCAAATCCTCGGGGGCAACAGAGTCAAACTCCTCCCAGAGTGGTCTCTCAAGACTCGCTGTTGGCGGCTCGTCTGGTCCACTGACGGAGGTCCACCCGCTCCGGATCTGATCGATTTTGTCCTGAAGATATTCCCCAAACTCCTCTGCTCTACCCTGTAAGGGTGTCTCCCGCACCCTCTGCGATAGAAGGGAGCGAGTCACCCTAAACAGGGCGGCAGGGCGGTTATCCGCGGACGCAATAAGAGCAGCACAATGTCTACGTTTGGCCGCTCTTATTGCCACAAGGTAAGTCCGCAAATAGGCTCTTACCTGTGTTCGGTCAGATTCGGAGCGTGAGGACCTCCACCTGCTCTCTAGACGTCTCCTGTGGCGCTTCATCACCCTAAGCTCCTCAGTAAACCAAGGAGCCCGGGTGGGTCGATGCCGCAGGAGAGGTCGCAAAGGCGCAACCCGGTCCAAGGCCCCAGTCGTCGCCCTATTCCAGGCGGTCACTAGGTCCTCGGAGCGGGAGCGGGACAAGGCTACAGGAATTGGCCCAAGCTCCGTCTGGAATCTATCAGATTCCATCAGGTGCCTGGGGCGGTACCAGTTTATAGGGTCTGGTTCCGCCTCCTCGCGGTGGGGGATAGCGCCAGGGAAGTCCAGCCGGAGGGATGAGTGGTCTGACCATGACAGGGGCGTGATGACTAAATCCCCTATTCCCAGATCACTCGTCCACTGTTCAGATACAAAAATGAGGTCCAGTGTGTGGCCCCCTTCGTGAGTGGGGCCCTGCACTAATTGGGTCAGGTCCATGGCCGTCATGGAAGCCATGAACTCCCGGGCCGCCTCGGAAGCCGCTCCCATTGACGGCAAGTTGAAGTCCCCCATGACCAAGAGTCTGGGAGTCTCAACTGCCGTCGCAGAGATTAGCTCGAGGAGCTCGGGCAGGGCTGCTGATGCATAGCGAGGAGCCAAGTATACAATCAGCAAGCCCCACTGCCTCCCTGGGCCCCAGTTCACACCAAGGGACTCACACCCGGGTATCTGAGGAACAGTGAACTCCCTCGGCTCTAGACATTCCCGCATAACCACCGCCACCCCTCCACCCTTACCCAGGGCCCGAGGCTGATGGAATGCACGGAAACCCGGTGGGCACATTTCCACGAGGGGTAAACCACCCTCGTGGCCCAACCAGGTCTCCGTTATCCCTGCAAGGTCTAGCTCCCCCTCTGAAATCAACTCATTAATGAGGGGGGCCTTGTTGGTGACAGACCTTGCGTTACAAAGCATCAGCCGCAGGCCCTGGCTCTGTATGACCTGTCCACCTAGACTGCAGGGGTTGGTACAAGCGACCGGGCGTAACCAACAGCCCCGGTCTCCCAACCGACCTTGAGATCTTATCCTGTCCTCGCATCCCCTCCTCCCCGCGACCGTTGCAATAGGGCAACCCTCTGCTTTAGTGACCTTTATATTCCCCCCCTCCACCGCATCCCCGTCCTTCCTAGACTCACCTGTCTGCCTGGCTCTGGCCCTTCTCCCGGTCTGATTAGGCTTCCCCCCCACCCTGGGACCCCCTAAAAAAGATAAAAAACATTTTATTAAAAATCCCCTTAGCTTCCGGTTCCTGCACCTCTCGGGGTCCACGAACCCGTCATCAAGGCGGGCCCTTGAAAGAGCCAAGGGCCATGCCTGCGAGAGAGGGGCCTCCCGCAGGCGGAGCAGGTCTGACCTCGAATAAATTGTTACTAACCCAGTGGGGTAAGGGTGCTGATGATAAGAAGTTGGTAAACGGGGTAGAGTCTCAATAGGAAGTAGGAGGCCTCAATGTCCAATGTCCAGATTAGTACTTGCATGAGGGGGGGGGCGGGAAGTGATCGAATATCCTCAGGTGGTAAGAGATGGCTGAGATGACAGAAAGATGACAGAAAGGTGGGGGACAGTCCAAGGTGGTTCCAGATGGGGGGGGGCGTTCTAGGCCCGGTTGTCCTTGGCCTAGGTAACTGTTCAGGCCTATCCATGGCCTTGAGACAGGGCCTCCAATGGCCTCCGATGTTCCAGGCCACCCCCAACCGTTATTTATACCTTCGCCCTCACTCCTGGTTTCCATCCAGACGCCCAAGTGGGCACACTCCACCTTGGCCCCCCACACGGCGCTCCAAAGTTCTCCACGGATCATGAGATGCTGCATTAGGATTAGGATAAAATTCTCCACAATCCTCCAAGATCGTAAACTTAACGTCCTCTGCTGGCGCCGGCAGGCCCGGGGGGGGGGGCATGGGAGCAGCCAGGATACAGCAGATACCAAAAAGGAGTCCCTGGCCGCGGCGCCACTCTTTCCACTCGTCCTGCTCGCAGCCGTCTCCAACTGCCTCTCCCAATTGCCTCCCAATTGCCTCCGGCCTTATTCTCCTTATTCTCCTCCCCGGCGCCTCGTTCTTCTCCCCGATGCTTTTTCTCACCGCCAGCGCAATCCTCACGCCGCGCTGCGCCGCCGCCATAGCTTCCCAGCTGTTTCCACGGCCGTTTACAGCCTCACGCCGCGCTGCGCCGCCGCCATAGCTTCCCAGCTGTTTCCACGGCCGTTTACAGCCTTCCGTTCCTCCTCTTCCTCCAATCTCCCCCGACCACCCTGGCGGGCCAAAACGAGCCCAAAACAAGCCAGGGTGGTCGAGCTGTCCAACTCTCGGCCCTCCGATGACATGAGGGCCGGCAGCAGTCCCTTACCCAGTCGGGAGCTCCATGGCGTTCTTAGGAGCTCAAGAGGCGACCGCCATCGCCGGAAGCTCCTCCTCCTCCTCCTCCTCCCCGACCTAAATGGTAGCGGACTCGAGGACCAGCTCTCTATAAGACAGCCCAAAGAAACTTTTTTTAAGCCAAATTAAATCCTTAAGCAAAAGAATTAAGCGGCGAAATTAAGTTATATTGGATTGCTCTGGAAAGCTTTTTTTCTTTCTAACTATACTTTGTGGATTGAAGTGCTCGCAATGTTTTTTGTTTCTCCTCTTAAAGTGAACGGGTTGATTTTTCTTCTGTTTTTTGTTACTTTATTTTTTGACTTTTGGATTAAAACCTTCCTTTTTATTTTAACAATTATTCCTATTACTTATTAAATTTCATTTAAAAACTTTGTTTCCTATAAGCCAGAGATAAATATTAGAAAGTGAAAGGTAGCAACACTGCCACTCGGAGGTCAGAGGCTGGCGTTTTTGAAACAACGTAATTCTTCTCTTTTTCTCTTTGATCTTACCGACTTTGTAGCTGAAGGTTTTGCAATTTGTTTACAGAAACTGATAGAAGAGCCAAGGGCACTAATTGTTTTCGCAGGTGCTCCTTGAGAACTATTTTGGCAGGGGAGAGAAAGGGGGAAAAAACAGAACCCTTCTCCTTTGAAGAGCATAAAACAACTTGTGTTTAAGTCAATCTAAAATAATCTAAAATAAAAGAGGCCTGGAAGGCTAGAGCAGCAGTGGTTATTAGTTTGTTTTTTTCTCCTTCTTTTTTGGAAACATGGATCAATACTCAGGTGAGGAAACTTTAAAATTCCAAAATATCTTGGCTGGAATTCAAAATCTACTGGAAGGATATGGGAGAATTGAGGAGAAGTTGGAAAAACTAGTGTTCCTCACAACAAAAGATGAAGGGGTTGGAGCACCAAAAATTAAAGGGGAGAATGAAGACATAGAAAATAAAGACAAGACAATGGATGATTTTATTAATGGAGCAAATGTGGGTGAAAGTGGAAAGAAGGGAATGTGGAAAAAGGAATTCGACGAGCTGGAGCTCTACCTCAGATTCCAAGATACAGAAGAAGAAAAAAGAGAAATGATGATGGATTTAAGAAGAGAAAATTTTTCAGAAGCACGATTAACAACCAAGGACAAGCTAATTTTAATAGCAGATGGAGGGCAACGAGATTACCTGAGAGATCCTTCAAGCAACAAAGTGCGGAGAGAAGTCTATAAAAACCTTATAGAGGAGATAAAATTGGCAAGAGAGAAGACTGCTTTATTACTGGAAAGATACAGGTTGACAATGAAAGTTGATAATAAAAAATTAGTTAATTTTGGTGATCAATAAGTAGGAATTTAGTAATTTTTAGATTGTTTTAGATTGTTATTAAATGTTTATTCGTTAACAAATAATTAATTATAATAACAATAACGAAATGATAATGGATACAGCTTAATGATATATACATGTACTGGCAAACTAGTAAAATAAATTTGGATATAAATTGCAAATTGTGATCTGGGAAAAAGACCTATAAATTTTATTAACCAATTTTTATTCAGATCTTATCATAAAGGTGTAATGTTTTTTGGGTTTGACAAGAGGAGGTTGGATATAAATAGTAAATGATCTTTAGCCATCTATAATAACAAGGAAATGTCAATGGATATTGTTTAATTATATATATATATGCCCTGGTTTTGGCAAAAGAAACTTGGATACAAACTCCAAACAGCGAGTTGAAAAAAAAAGGGGGGGGGGTTTAGAAATTTTATTAATTGACTTTTACTTAGAACGTGTCACAAAGGTGTAATGTTATTGGAGGATTTTTGAAATAGCTAATGAATGCCATTATGTGGTTGTGTTTTTAAGTATGAATTATTTGAGGTAAAAGCACGTTCAAATAATTGTAGTCAAATGAGAATTGTGGTACATTGATAGTAAGATATACAAAGATTTTTGATTTAAAGTGTATAATCTAATATGAACTATAAGTAATGAGTGTGGAAGAAATGCACAAAAGTTATCTCTAACCAATCGACATGCTTTCTACAAGATGTAATGAAGGATGATTCTTTTTTGTGTTTATGTTTAATTAAAATAAAAAAAAATTTTTTTAAAAAAAAAAGAATAATAATCCATAATTTCTAAAATATTCCTGTCAGGCCTGTAGTTATGTTTCTTTTAGGATCTTTGGCCTGCCACACTTTCTATTAATTTCCTATGTTGTTTCATTAGTGTATTAGTTGGGAGGGGGGAATAGAAAGGAGTAGGATTGTGGAATGTATTGTTGTGATTCTTTCTAGAAGCTCAAGGTCATCTTTTGTCTCCGCACCTCGACACTGACCGGAAGCAGAGGGGTGTAGATGCCAGCGTGGAAGATGATGATTGGAACATGTGGTGGATTATGGGGTGTGGGGATAAGATCATGAACTTTCAACTGGGTGGAATTCCAGGAAAAAAATCAGAGTTGGAACTCCATAGACGTGCCAACATGCCTGTATGATTAAATTGGAACTTTAAGGATGATTCTGCCTTGGTCTCTGATTGATTTCATGCATGGTATTTGGAACGCTGACATTTCCTTACACAGTAGAATTCCTCTCCCCCTTCCTCCTTCTCCTCTTCTCCCTCCACTTTGCAAACCCCACTCCCTTTTAGCACTGATGATGTTACCTAATTGGGTCATGAAATGTCTGCAAGAAAGCCACCAAGCTCAGATAACCCCAAGGGGCCCACAGTTCTCCTCCTCCTCTCTGCATAGTCCACTCTCTTCTAGCATTGATGGTGTTACCTAGTTGGGTCATGAAATGTCTACAAGAAAACCACCAAGCTCAGAGAGTATCAACGACCCTACAGTCCTCCTCCTCCTCCTCCTCCTCCTCCTCCTCCTCCTCCTCCTCCTC
Organism: Natrix helvetica; assembly: GCF_964273705.1. Classification (NCBI taxonomy): domain Eukaryota; kingdom Metazoa; phylum Chordata; class Lepidosauria; order Squamata; family Natricidae; genus Natrix; species Natrix helvetica. Next base: position 11,551 of record NW_028113573.1, read on the forward strand.
CTCCTCCTCCTCCTCCTCCTCCTTTTCCTCCCCCCTCCCCCCATCCTGGTATGTTTCTTGTGAGAAGCCTTTGGGTAGATAAATATAAGCAAACACCTTTCAAAGAGCTGGTATGGTTTCAGACAGCAAGGATGTAACAAAACATTTGCATTCTGTCTATGGACTAGTCAGATTTTGCATGCAGAAAGAGCTGTTCTTCACTAAACAACATGATAGGCAGCTCCGGCAAAAGAAAATCATTAAAGCAACAGCCCTTTTGTGTGAAACAAACAGTATTATACCACCTAGCAGTTCAACTTTCCATCTGCAGCCTGGAAGCAATGTTACAAAAAGCTTACTGTTGCACACATTTTGCCCCAGTAATACAGCCCCAGTTCCTGAAATATCACGGTCCAACCAAAATGATAGCATAGCTTTTCAGCATGGAATGCAGAGTAGAACTTCCACAAGTTCTGGTGGGCTTGGATTGATATTGAAAAAGCTAAACGGGGTTAGATGAGTTTAGGTAATGCCTGAATAGGAGCCTATCAGAAAAACTCAGAACTAACATAGACTGGGAGATAGAGAGAGAGAGACAGAGAGACAAAGACAGAGGGGGGGGACAGTGAGAGACAGAGACAGACAGACAGATAGAGAGGGACAGAGAGGGACAGACAGAAAGACAGAGAGAGAGAGAGAGACAGAGACAGAGACAGAGTGGGGGACAGACAGACAGACAAAGAGAGACAGAGAGGGACAGAGAGACACAGACAGAAAGAGACACACAGAGAGAGAGAGAGAGAGAGAGAGAGAGACAGACAGACAGACAGACAGACAGACAGACAGACAGACAGACAAACAAGGAGAGAAAGAGAGAGGGACAGACAGACAGACAGAGAGACACACAGAGAAAGGGACAGAGGGAGAGACAGAGAGGGACAGAGAGAGAGAGAGACACAAAGAGACACAAAGAGAGACAAAGAGACAGAGACAGAGAGAAACAAGGAGAGACAGAGAGAGGGACAGAGACAGACAGACAAAGAGATACAGAGCGAGGGACATACAGAGAGGGTCAGAGAGAGACAGACAGAAAGAGACAGAGACAGACAGACAGAGACAAAAAGAGACAGAGAGAGGGACAGAGAGGGAGAGAGAGAGAGGCACAGAGGCATACAGACAGAGAGGGAGAGACAGAGAAGAAGAGAGAGACAGACAGAAAGAGACAGAGAGAGAGAGAGACAGAGAGAGAGACACACACAAAGAGACAGAGAAAGGGACAGAGAGAGACACAGAGAGAGAGAGACAAAGAAAGAGAGGCAGACAGAGGGCAAAGGAGACAGAGACAGGGTGGTAGGGAGAGAGAGAGACAGACAAAGAGAGACAGACACACAGAGAGAAAGACAGAGAGACAAAGAGACAGAGGGGGGACAAAGAGACAAAGAGCCAGAGAGAGGGACATTGAGGAAGAGACAGACAGACAGAGACAGAAAGAGAGACAGAGAGAGGGGGGACAGAGAGAGAGACAGAGAAAGGGACAGAGAGAGACAGAGACAGAGACAGAGACAGAGACAGAGAGGGACACAGAGAGAGAGAGAGAGAGACAAACAAAGAGAGAGAGAGACAGAGACAAAGAGACAGAGACACACACAAGAGAGAGACAGACCGACAGACAGAGAAACAAAGAGACAGAGAAACAGAGAGGGACAGAGAGACAGAGAGAGAGAGAGAGAGAGAGACAGACAGACAGACAGACAGACAGACAGACAGACAGACAGACAGACCGACCGACCGACAGACAGAGAAACAAAGAGACAGAGAAACAGAGGGACAGAGAGAGAGACAGAGAAACAAAGAGACAGAAGGACAGAGAGAGAGAGAGAGAGAGAGAGAGAGAGAGGGACAGAGAGAGAGAGAGAGAACTTGAACAAACCAATGATAAGTACTGGGACAAAACGTTTTGCGTCAAAATATGTTGAGTCCCAAATTTCCTGCATTCCAAAGCAGTTGAGCTCCAAGGCACCACTATACTGATAGTCTGCCCTAAAGCTCTGAGACGGGGCTCTAATTCATAAAATAATATAACAAACAATAAAAGGAGATCAGAGTAATCAACACTTCAGCAATCAAAACACTTCAGCAAGACATTGTAATATACGTTTCGAACCAAAAGCCGCCCAGAATCACTTACTGAGCCGGGCAACTGTGGAAATCAAACAAATAATTAAATAAAAATGAATACAGGTTATTTGTCAAGCGCTAGGAAAATCAGGAAATTCAGGCAGTTCGAATGGTTAGAAAGATTTATTGCAAGTTTAAGCTCTCTACCACAACTGGTCATTAAGGGAAATAAGCTGGAGGTAAGAGAGGCATTTAAGGTCTGTTGGGCCTTGATCTCTTGCAGGCTGAGCAAGGACTCGTGACTTATGATGCATTTGACCCCTCCCTCAAGCTCAGTCTTGTCATCTCCTACATCATCTTTGACTTATGGCCACAATGGAGCCTCAAATTTCAGTTGTCGGTCATTGTGGTCGTACGTCAGGGCACCACGGTTGTTAAGTGACTCGTATTATCTTTTCTGCCCCCATATCAGGAGATTCCCCCTTCTAAAGAAATGATGGAAACAGCCAAACTGTGTCCGCCAGTTTTGTCTCTTGTTGTTGGTGCTGTTCTGACGGAGGCGTCCCAAAAGCAGGGAGCCGACTCCTCGTCCCAATAAAACCCCTTTTATTTAGTTTAAAGGGAATTTCTCTCCAGCAAAGTCCCAGCCAACAGTCTTCACAACCACAGACCTTTATCAGGCTTGGAGAGCTTCCCAGGCCGATATCTTTTAAACGCCACTCTGTAGCAGCAATTACTTGGCAAGAAATCAGGGACAGATCTTCCCCCGAATGAATTGAACTAACTGTCTCCTGCAAAGTCCACTCCCCTTTCGCTCCTCTTCTTTATTCCCTGTGGGAGGGAACATTCACCATCCACCTGTGGCTTTACTCCTGAGTCGGCCCTTGTTCCTTAGTTGTTCCCTTCATCTGGCAACTCTGCACATGCGCACACTTGGAACAGGCTCCAGCTGTTCTTCTGCCTCGCTGATGTCTGACTCTGAAGGCAGCTGATAACTGTCGGACGGCCCTGTCCCCCTCTCTGCCTCTGACACAGAGCCCTCATCAGAGCCTTCCCCAGACTCCAGAACTGGCCCATGTTCCTCAACAACTTCCTCACTGTCCGAATCTGATGCCAGCTCCGCTAGCTGCTGGCGGGCCATCAGAGATGCTCCCAAATCTGCTTCTGAAGGAATATGGGATTGAATTCTTAATCATGCTTCGTAAGGATGCAGTTCAAACTGCCAGCCATTGCCAAGCTCTAATAACATTTTTGGACCCCATCCTAAAAAGCAGAACCTCTCTTAGTTCTTTCATTACACCGAGCGAAGGGGGGGGGGTCAATGCAGGACAGCGAAGAAGAGAGATTAAAACTTAATGTTTATCAAACTGAGCTGAATATTTAAGTGTTGCTTTGGAAGAGCTACCTTTGATGTAGCTGAACAAATTACTCTTTTATCCCTAAATAAAATAAGACATGCCGCGGAATAAATAAGATAATGCCCGCCAAGGAATAAACAACATAATGCATGCATCAGAATATTCATAACTCTATCGTCAGCGTTACCAATAGGATTAGATGAAAGTGTAGGAAAATAAATATCTGAGGACAAATACAAGGGTGAGCACGGAAAAATACATGTGTGACGACCAGCAGCGACAATAAAACATGTTTCATATTTGAATTAACTATGAAGCTAGCTAACCATGTACTCACTGAAAATCAGAATCAGAAAGGGACCTTGGAGGTCTTCTAGTCCAGCCCCCTGCTCAAGCAGGAGATCCTACACCATTTCAGACAAGTGACTGCCCAGTCTCTTCTTAAAAACCACCAGTTATGAAGCACCCACCACCTCTGGTGGCAAGCTGTTCCACAGGTTTATTGTCTTCACTGTTAGGAAGTTTCTTCTCAATTCCAGGTTGCTTCTCCCCTTGATTAGTATCCATCCATCATTTCTTGTCCTGCCTTTTGGTGCTTTGGAAAATAAGTTGACCCCCACATCTCTGTGGTCATCTGGCCGGCATGACTCAACGCCGAAGGCGCACGGAACGCTGTTCCCTTCCCACCAAAGGTGGTTCCTATTTTTCTACTTGCATTTTTTTCCCGTGCTTTCGAACGGCTAGGTTGGCAGAAGCTGGGACAAGGAACGGGAGCTCACTCCATTATGCGGCGCTAGGGATTCGAACTGCCGAACTGCCGACCTTTCTGATCGACAAGCTCAGTGCCTTATGTTATTTATTTATTTTTATTTCTTTATTTTATTTCGTCAAGCACGTATTGGACAACATATGTATGTATAAATGTGATTTTGGACATATGAAATGGATACGAATAAAAAGAGTCATTAGGACAGGGACGGCAGGCAGGTTGGTGTGCTTATGCAGGCCCCTAAGCAACTGGCATCTTAATTAAACCATATTCTGTGTCAGTAATGAGGTGACAAGTGGTGCTATCTCTCAAGTTTTAATTGGAATAAAATGAGGATAGCAGTTAACAGCTTTTCCCAGATATTTTCCCCCTTTCCACTGAATATCACCTGGTGGAGGTAAACGAATGCAGACAGGTGCTTTTAAATCTTGGCAAATGTTTAGCCATCAATGAAGTTGTTTGACTGGTCACAGGCATGGAGACATTGCTATGGTGAACACAGATCTGACCAGCTTTTGAAAAAAACTAAAAGACTGCCTCAAAATGGCTCAGGTAAGAATTTACAGGTGTGGAGAACAGTGAAGCATCCCCACTAAATAACTGAAATTAAATTTTAATGGATGGGTTTGACTCTACAGCTAGTTTATCTCAGTGTTTCTCAAACTTGGCAACTTTAAGATACCGTATTTTTCAGAGTATAAGACGCACCCTTTTCTCTCAAAAAAGAGGGTGAAAATGCGTCTTATACACTGAATGCAGCATTTTCGGCCTCCAGAAACCCCACCCCCTTCACCAAAATGGCCATGCAGAGGGTTTGGGAAGCCTGCAAAGTGCTCCTGGAGGCTGGGAGGGCAAAAACAAGTTAAAAACGGGCCTCTTTTTTGCTCGTTTCCCCCCCCCCAACCCCCAGGAGAACTTTGCAGATCTTGGTGTGTCTTATATTCTGGTGCGTCTTATACTCCGAAAAATATGGTAGGTGGACTTTAATTCCTAGAATTCCCTGGGAGTTGAAGTCCACCCATCTTAAAGTTGCCAAGATTGAGAAATACTGGTTTACTTCATGACTGCTTATGGTTGTGTCCTACTTTGGTGTTCTGAAGAAACTTCTCTTTGGTGAGACATTTCTTATTTAATTTACTGTATTTCTTATGCATCAAATGTCTATGGCGGCCCATCTCATGGAAAGTAACTATGTTCAACAGTCCAAGAAATCTCGACTCGTCTCACCTCAGAAACGGGAAAATCATTAATTTAATATTTTAAAAATTGAAACGCTTTAATAAAACATAGATTTATATAGTTCTAGCCCAGTATCGGGCCACGTTAATGGCAGAGATGTCTCTGACCAGCAAATCATTTTGTGAGCAAGTCGGTCCAAGAAGCCGTTGAAAAAGATGGATAATTGTTGGAATAGTGCCACATTAGCAGTGAGTTGAAGAGGTTGGGGAGGAAGATGGGCCAGTCCTGGAGTCTGGGGAAGGCTCTGATGAGGGCTCTGTGTTGGAGGCAGAGAGGGGGCCAGAGCCGTCTGACAGTTATCAGCTGCCTTCAGAGTTGGACATCAGTGAGGCAGAAGAACAGCTGGAGCCTGTTCCCATTCTGTGCATGCACAGAGCTGCCAGGAGAAGGGTACAGTTAAGGAACAAGAGTCGACTCAGGAGTAAAGCCACAGGTGGACGGTGAAGGGCCCCTCACACAGGGAATAAAAGTGGAGCGGAAGGGGAGTGGAGTTTGCAGGAGACAATTAGTTCAGTTCATTCGGGTGAAGATCTGTTCCTGACTTCTTGCCAAGTTATTCCTGGTACAGAGTGGCGTTTGGAAGATATCGGCCTGGCAGCTCTCCAAACCCGATAAAGGTCTATAGTTGTGAAATCTCTTGAAATACTGTTGGCTGGGACTTTGCTGGAGAGGAATTCAGTTTAAACTAAATAAAAGGGGTTTTATCGAGATGAGGAGTCGGCTTTGTGCTTTTGGGAAGCCTAGGTCAGAACACAGTGAAATTCAATTTTTTTTACTACTGGTTCTGTAGGCATGGCTTGGTGGGTGTGGCAGGGGAAGGATAGTGCAAAATTCCCATTCCCTCCCCACTCTGGGGCCAGCCAGAGATGGCATTTGCCGGTTCTCCGAACTACTCAAAATTTCTGCTGCTGGTTCTCCGAACTACTCAAAACTTCCGCTACCAGAATCTGTCAGAACCTGCTGGATTTCACCCCTAGTGCATGCGCCTGGCAAACCAGTAGTAGACTTATGTGAAACTCATCTCTGACTGTAGTCCTTTTATCTTTCTTCCCAGATGCTAAATTCACCCCCTTATACATTGCCCTCTACAATTACAATGACATTTCTGTCAATCGGAGATGTCTTAAAATAAAACACAATTTCTCTCTTCCCTTCTGTTGATCAACCAGTTAAAATAATCTGGAAGGCATTGTTGGATTCGGCCCATGCAAGATCAGGAGACGAAAATATCTGCCAGTTCCAGATGGAGAAAGGAGACACAAAGGTGAAGGAAGGAAGATAGAAAAAAAAAAGATTGCAGTAGATGAAAAGTTATGCATCTTCTCATCTACACCCAGAAGTGTGAGTCTGCAGACATATAGTAGCTTGGCGTTTTATCTTGAATCGGTCTTGTTAACCTTAAATGTGTTTTAACTCCCTCCCCCCTATCAGTACCTGGCAAGGATTGCCTGTGCAATCTCAGAATAAACTTCCTTGTTTAATCGTTGGATTACAGTTGAGGAAATTAAAGGCATCAATGCTGCTAAAGAAATTAGCCATCTGTAAAATCTAGACTAGTCACACCAACCAGCTCTAGGAGTTAATTGGATTTGAAAGGTCAGATTAAATTCAGTTTTCTTCTTTGAATCTAGTGACTTCATAATTTAGGATTGATCACACAAAGGAAATGTGTGTATATGAACGTATCAGACCTACAGCAGTATGAAGGAAACTATTTTAGTGCGTGAGGCTATTTGGAAAGTTGTGTTTGAACTGCCATATTTGCATGAGATATGGGCACGGACCAAGATGGGTGAGGAGACATGGCACTTTTAAGATATACCTCTGTAAAGGTACATTTAAGATTTTTGGGCTATGATCTCCTTTGTGTGGATAATCATGGAACCACCATTTCTGGTTTACCCCATAATTTTTCAATTTTCCATTTTCAGATCTTGATACTTTGTGATCTTCTCCAATTCTTTGCCTTTGGTTCTATTATCCCCTGATATTGCCACATCAATTTTCCACACTCTTTACTTTTCAACAAGAGTTATATCTGGTGTGCTATGAGCCAAGACATTATCAATCTTTATTCAGAAATTCCACAATAGTTTAACCTGCTTGTTCTGAATTACTTTTTCAACTATATGTTCCCATCGATGTTTCATTACTGGTACATGATAACTTTTACAGATGTTCCAATGAATCATTCGGGCGACTGTGTTCTATTGTTGTTTACAATCAGATTGTGCAACCTTCTTGCATTGAACTGAATATATGATTTATGGTTTCTTCTGCTTCTTTGCACAAATGCACTTTGAATCCCTGGAAGATAGCTCCATCCTGGCCTTGATTGCATTAGTTATTATAATTTTAAGAAGCAAAATTATGAATGTAGGTCATCAGACAATTCCTCAAGTGTTGCCTGTTAGCAACGTTGCCTTATTTAAAATATCTTTAGCAGGGAGTCAAGTACTTGGGTTTCAATGATAAGATGCATTGCCAAACTATTTTCAGGTCTTATTGTTTATATTCTCAATTATGTCATAACAAGCTGAATACCCATGCTCCGCTATGAAACTACCCTGTTTCCCTGAAAATAAGACGTCCCCGGATAACAAGCCCAATCGGGCTTTTGAGTGCATGTGCTAAAATAAGCCCTCCCCTGAAAATAAACACTCCCTGAAAATATTGCAACATGGCAGCAGCCATGAGGTGACCATGCTCGCCACCTCCTGCACCTCAAAAATAATAAGACCTCCCCGAAAATAAGGCCAAGTGCTTATTTCAGGGGTCAAAAGAAAATAAGACCCTGTCTTATTTTCGGGAAACACGGTATGTGATCAGGCTTGCTTAACTGACACTTACAGTTTGAAAATTAACGAGTAGTTATGATCGGCCTCCTATCCCCTTTTCTTCCTCAGGCTTGCCCCACAGAAGCCTCTCCTTTCCTCTCCCCCTTCTCTCCCTCAGGCTGGTCCCATTGATCCTCTCCTCTCCCCTTCTCTCCCTCAGGCTTGCCCCACAGAAGCCTCTCCTATCCCCCTTCTCTCCCTCAGGCTGGCCCCTTTGATCCTCTCCCATCCCCTTCTCTACCTCAGGTTTGCCTCACAGAGACCTCTTCTATCTTATCCCCTTCTCCCCCTCAGGCTTGGCCCACAGAAACCTCTCCTCTCCCCTTCTCTCCCTCAGGCTTGGCCCACAGAAGCCTTTCCTCTCCCCTTCTCTCCCTCAGGCTGGTACCATTGATCCCCTCCCATCCCCTTATCTCCCTCAGGCTTGCCCCACAAAAGCCTCTCCTCTCCTATCCCCCTTCTCTCCCTCAGGCTGACCCCACTGGTGGGCTCCACTGCCCGCCGGTGGGCCACAACAGAGGGTGAAGGCTCATTCTCTGAGCTTGTGGGTTGGTTTCTGAACATTTCATTACCGGGCTATGTAACTTAATCAGTGGAGTTTAGAGGATGTCGGTGTTCTTCTGTTTATAAGAGCTCCAGGTGGGGAATGTCAAGTGAGGGTCTTGTATGGGTCAGGTGTGAGTCCTGTGATGGGTCTTGTGATATGGAGGTTACATTAGGTGAGGGTCATTGAGAGGTGAACTTGTGGCGGGATTGGTTGAGGGTTGATGCCGTCTCTGGTTGGCTGTGTGGTTGATTTGGGCTTCGTATGTCAGTTGTACGTCAGTGTATCTGTTGATGGAATTGCTTGTGGAGTGCCAAGCTTTGATGAACTCATGAGCGTGGTGGGTGGTAGTATGGCTGATGACTATGATGACTCACACTTGTCCCATCACAAGACCCTCACTTGACACATCCACACCCAAAGCCCTTATCAACAGAAGACCACTGGGAGAGTCATTTCCTAAGCTCTGCTGAAGATGTTACCCAGCCTTTGTAATGAAATCTTCAGAAACCAACCTACTAGCTTGGAAAACAAACCTTCACCTCAGACACAGGTGCATCCAATTTCCATTTGAGACTTTCTTGCTATGAATGCAATACAATGAATACAATAGCAGATTTGGAAGGGACCTTGGAGGTCTTCTAGTCCAACCCCCTACCTAGGCAGGAAACCCTATACTGTTTCAGACAAATGGCTATCCAATATCTTCTTAAAGACTTCCAGTGTTGGGGCATTCATAACTTCTGGAGGCAACTTCTGTTCCACTGGTTAATTGTTCTGACTGTCAGGAAATTTCTCCTCAGTTCTAAGTTGCTTCTCTCCTGGATTAGTTTCCACCCATTGCTTCTTGTTCTACCCTCAGGTGCTTTGGAGAATATCTTGACTCCCTCTTCTTTGTGGCAACCCCTGAGATATTGGAACACAGCAGGGGTGGGTTCCTGCCAGTTCTAACTTCTTCTATAGAAGAGGTTCCACAAATCTACAGTGCCATTTAGAACTGGTTCCAGCTCCCTCCCACTGCCCGTCCGCACCACATTTGCTCTGCCCACCGCTCACTGATTGGCTGGCTCATCAATCGCCCCACCTGCCTCTAAGAGTCCTATCTAAGCTGTCAAGTTTGAACACCTCTAGTTTTTTTTCTTGACAGCTTTAAGACTTGCGTGCTTCAAAGTCCAGAGTTTCTGAACCAACATTTTGGTTGCTAAGCAAGAGCGTTGTTAAGTGAGTTTCACCACATTTTACAAGTTGGCCACGCCCACCCAGTCACATGGCTGGAAAGCCACTCCCACCCGGTCACATGCCCAGCAAGCCACTCCCGCTCAGTCACATGCCCAGCAAGCCACTCCCACAAAGCAGGCCTCACCTACAGAAGTGGTTCTAAAAAATTGTGAAACTGGTAGGAGCCAACGTCGCGACAATATGGATGTGCAGTCTCGATGCTCCGAGACCACAGCCAATACTTTTGCCACTGGGTGGTCTAATCGGACTTAAACCATTCCGCAGAGATGGTGATCAGGAAGAATACGTCTTGCTGATCTCAGGGACATCGCAAAGTCCCTGATCGATGCAAGAGAAGTTCTTCAAGCCGGTGACAAAAAATCCAGCCAAGGCTGATGAAGTTGGGGCAGCTACAAAACGGAAGCATACGGAAAGAGAAAGTGTTTCCAGCTGGTGAGGAAAAAGAGACTGCCTATAAAAAATTTGAAATTAATTTAAATTGGAGAACAGAAGAAATAAGCGGCGGAATTAAGTTTGGAATGGTTTTGGACAGTGGGTTATCTTACTTTTTAAATGCTATGTTCATGGATGGAATTTATGCAAGCCTTTTAAAACGAATGGATTAAGTTTTCTTCTTCTATTTTTTTTCTTTTATTATTCTTTGTAACCTATGGACTAAAATTCTCCTCTTTCATTACTTTGGGTGTTTTTCTAACTCATTTAAGAATCAGACTTTTTTTAAAACTTGAAATACAAAAAAGAAACAAAAAGAGACAGAAAATTGCAACAATAAAAATATTCTTAGAAATTCAGAAATACAAAATTGAGAGGACAGAGAAGAAGTTGGAAGACTTAGAGCATCTAAGAGTAAAATATGATGAAGAAGTTGGAGATGTTTATCAAGTGGAAAAAGTGGAGGTTAGAATCCTAAAAACCGAAGAGGAAAATGACCATAAAGAAATTAAATTTGCTGATATTTATGGTGATTGGTTTGTCTCTGAAAACAGAAAGAGTGGAATACTGAAAGGGGAATTAAATGGAGGGGCACTCTATCCCAGATGGCAAGACACAGAAGAAGAAGAAACAAAAGAATTTATGGATTTAAAGAGAGAAATTTTATTAGCAACATCATTGATAACACTACTGACAATTAAAGATAAGTTGATTAAGGAAACAGAAGAAGGGCATCGAAATTACATGAGAGATTTTATAAGCAAGGAGCTGCTAAGAGGAGTCTATACAAATGTGATTAAGGAGGTGATTAGAGGACTGACACCACAAATGGCAGAAGACATGAGACTGTTTTGCTAATAATGTATACAATGTGTAGTGTTATGATAAGTAATAATTGGATATGAATATTGAATGGTACCCATGAAAGGAAGATTAGAAATCCTTTTGGATTATGTATAATCTCTGTATTTTTAAATTTTACGGGTTGGTCTTAAAGTTAAGTTTTTAATTTTTATAATTTTGTACAGGGGTTTAAAGTTTAATCCGGTTTTAATTATATTTATTGTTATCTGTATGGTTTTTAATTGGTACCTGTACACCGCCCCGAGTCCCTTCGGGGAGAGGGGGCGGTCTAGAAATCAAATCAAATAAATAAATAAAATAAAATAAAGGTTAATAAAAAGAACTAAGTTAGATTCAGTTAAGTCTTGATTATTAGGGGGGAAATGTTATGATACAGGATATAGTCAAATAAAGGAGGAATAATGATAACAACGTATATATGTGTATGGGTACAACATAAGGAAACTGGATGTAAATTGTAAACAGTGATTTGGAAAGGAGGATTAGAAAATTTTGTTACTAAATATTATGGATGTTTAGCTAGAATAGGACATAAGGATTCAGTGTTATTGGAGGATTTTAGAAATAGGAAATGAAATGCCAGTATGTGGTTATGTATTAAACCTTGGTATATTTTATGGTGAAGGAAGTTTAAACAATTATAGTCAAATGAAAATGGAGGTATGATGATGGTAACATGTATAAATATCTGAGTTAAAATACTTGAGTTAATATGAATTATGCTTGATGACTGTGGAAGAGATGCAACAAAGCCTTTTGTAACCAACTGATACACTTTCTACAGCATGTAAAGAAGGAAGATTTTATGTGTTGTGTTTGTTTTGAAAATTTAAAAAAAATTATCAAAAAAAATTTTTTTGAAACCCACCACTGGAAGACTGCTATCATGTCTCCCCTAGTCCTTCTTTTCATTAAACTAGACATGCCCAGTTCCTGCAACCGTTCTTCATATGTTTTAGCCTCTAGTCCCCTAATCCTCTTTGTTGCTCTTCTCTGCACTCTTTCTAGAGTCTTCTCCATCCTAGACTCCATCTAGGATGGAGACGTTATTGATAAAATATTTGGTCTGCCCCAGGCTACTGACTATTGATACGTGGTCATCCTTCTTTTATTATATAGAACACGTTACTCTTGGCAATAACTTCCTAGTCCCGTTGTGTCCTCATTATCAAAAAAAACCCTCATTGTTCTTAAATTATGCTGTGTATCTACTGCAGCTTGAAGCTAAAAATGTTGAAATTAGTGCCACGTTAAACATTTGAACTTTTTCTCCCATTTGCTCTCCGTTAATATTCAATTTAATGGAAAATAAATTGTTTTTTGCCCTTGAGAAAGAAAGGAAAACACTTGAGTGGCATTTTCAAAAGGGGAGCGTGGCTTTCTTGCCCTTGTCTTAGTTATAAGGAGGAACATCTTGATCATGGAAGCCTTTTTTTTTTCTCGGCAGTCTGTTTCCTGGATTTCAATTAAGTCACAAACAAAAGGCATCAAGAGAGAATTTATCCCATTGTGTTCTTTTCAGAACAGGATGTATGGACACCCAGGGAAACTATAGAACAATGGAGAGACGTGTGTGATAGAAATTCAAGCATCACAGCAGTACGTTCCATGAGCTTGCCACATAAAAGAAGCTCAAGAAGTCACCAAAGAGTTTTGATCTTGAATAAGAGAAAGAGAAGATAGTTTGGTCTAATGGTTAAGGCAACTGGGCAGAAACTGAGTTCTAATCCAGCCTTAGGCATGAAAGCTGACTGGGTGACTTTGGGCCGATCACCAGGCGACAGTGAGTTCTAGTCCTGCCTTAGACATGAAAGCCGGCTGGGTGACTTTGAGCTGATCACTGGGAGACTGTGAATTCTAGTCCTGCCTTAGACATGAAAGCCGGCTGGGTGACTTTGAGCTGATCACCGGGAGACTGTGAGTTCTAGTCCTGCCTTAGACATGAAAGCCGGCTGGGTGACTTTGAGCTGATCACCAGGAGACTGTGAGTTCTAGTCCTGCCTTAGACATGAAAGCCAGCTGGGTGACTTTGAGCTGATCACCGGGAGACTGTGAGTTCTAGTCCTGCCTTAGACATAAAAGCCAGCTGGGTGACTTTGAGCTGATCACCAGGAGACAGTGAGTTCTAGTCCTGCGTTAGACATGAAAGCCATCTGGGTGACTTTGGGATGATTACTGGGAGACTGTGAGTTCTAGTACCACCTTAGCTATGCAGTTGGGTGACTTGAGAGCTGGGTGACTTGAGAGCAATAATCAGGAGATAGAAAATTCTAATTCCTCCATTCTCTCTTACCCCCCCCCCCCTCTCACTCAGCCAGTGCAGGGTTCCTATTGATTCAGACCGGTAGTGGTTTGGCGACCCAGGCCTGCCACGCCCCCGAACTGGTTATCCGGGCGGCGCCATAGGCCTGGGTTCTGCATAGGTGTTTTTTGCTTCTGTGCAGAACAATTTTTATTGCACTGCATATGCGCGCACAGCGTGCATCAAGCGCGCATGGGCGACACGACCACGAGCGAACCGGGCGGTAGTGACTGCCAGAACCCACCCCTGCTCTCTCCCCATTCCACCTCACAGGGTTGGAGACATAGCAATAAAGGAATGACTGCGGTATAAATTATCTCAAGGTCAACTAAAGGTTTTGCCTGAGCTTTTGATCTCTGAGCTCAAATTCCTAGCGAGGTCTATTCAGCTGGTTCATATAACCAAGTAGTGTGACTGTATCAGTCAATTATTGTTAATCCCCAAGTCCCCCCTGAGAAGAATTTCAAGAGCCAGTGGTGTTTAGGCACATACGCCTTGGTATGATCATGGTTAAATGAAGGCTAAAAAGGCTTTCGTGAATGCAATCACCTCCTTTCATCAGGAAAACTCTTAGGGTGCTTCTCAATTATTTAAGGTTCAGGGGGAAAAATATTAAAGACCTTTTGAAAGGTAAAGCAGGCTATAAGATAAATCCTGAAGAGGAAACTCAAATTCTTTGGCCACCTAATGAGAAGGAAGAAGGACTCCCTGGAGAAGAGCCTAATGCTGGGAAAGATGGAGGGCAAGAGAAGAAGGGGACGACAGAGAATGAGGTAGCTGGATGGAGTCACCGAAGCAGTCGGCGTGAGCTTCAATGGACTCCAGAGGATGGTAGCGGACAAGAAGGCCTGGAGGAATGTTATCCATGGGGTTGTGATGGGTCGGACACGATTTCCCAACTAACAACAACAACATAAGAGAGAATTGAAATAATTTAATTCCCACAGCAAAACTTAAGTATTCCACTTGATTTTTTTTTCAGCACTTAATCAATAGGTCTTTTATAGATAGGCATTTTAGCCCTATCACAAAAGTGTCTGCAGGTAAATGGGAAGATCACTTCTACATTATCTCCAGAAGGGAATCTGCTGTGATCTCAGATGTGATTTGCTCTTATAATGATCCCACAGATTGACCAACAATGTCTATAGCTGAGGTTACATTTCTTATTGGCCAATTAAAATCAGATCAAGATCTGAATTTCATCCCACCAGAATTAATACCAAAAAAATAAAAAACCCAGCGTTGAGACTTGTTGGAGGGAAAAAAAGATGTCGAGACTTTGGAAAAAGTTCAGAAAACAGCAACTAAGATGATTAAGGGCCAAGAGACTAAACATACAATATGAAGAACAGTTGCAGAAATTGAGTATGGCTACTCTAGAGAAAAGAAGGATTAGGAATTGCAAAGTGTTCCAGTATTTGAGTGGCTGCCGCAAAGAAGACGGTGTCAACTTATTTTCCAAAGCACCTGAAGGCAGGACAAGAAACAATGGATGGAAACTAATCAAGGGGAGAAGCAACCTAGAACTAAGGAGAAACTTCTAATGGGGAGAACAATTAACCAGTGGAACAGTTTGCCACCAGAAGTTGTGAGTGCTTCATGGATGTTTTTAAGAAAAGACTGGACAGTCATTTGTTTGAAATGGTTATGGGGGTCTCCTGCTTGAGCAGGGGGTTGGACTAGAAGATCTCCAAGATCCCTTCCAGCTCTATTTTGTAAAGGAGAATATTGTAGCTCTGGACTAAAGTGAGGGGTCCTTGGTGCTGATGCTTCATTATACAAACGAGGAGAATTGCATTTTATTGAATACAAAAGTAAAAGAAATAGCCTGACCCCTACAAATAGCCCTATTAGTTTACTAAACTCAATAATTAAATTTTATGCCAAGTTTTTATATCTAAAACTAGCCGATAACCCGGCATTTCCCGAAGGAAAATGTCCAGACCAACCGTAATTTCTAATGTTGGATTTTCCCCCTTACCAAAAGGGCCCCCCCCTTGTGGAGTACTGTGAAGTTGTTACCATGGCAACTCCACTGTGCTGCACAGTAGAAGCCATTTTAAGGCACAACAGGCTGTATCTTAACAGAACACACACACCAAGGGGTTTTAGGGATGTCTTACCCCCCACAATATTTTTCTCCAGAGGATAAGTCATCTGTGTACCAAGTTTCATTGAAATTGCTCGAGGCATTCCAGAGTTATGCTGGAACACACACAAACACATCTGTTTTATATATAGATAGATTAGTGGACTGGGTACACAATGAAAATGCCATTACTGAAGAACAGGCTGAATTTAGATTAGATCATTGGTTGTTTCTCCATAATTTGGCATATAAATATTCTGTGTTCTTTTGAGGTTCCCTTTTTGCAACTTTTGTTGATTTTAAGCCTGCTTTTGACCTAATACCAAGGGATACACTCTACGACAGTCTGAGTCAGTCTACTATTAATAAAAGTCTGCTCCTAATTATTCAGTCACTTAACTCAAATACCTCCTTTAGAATTAAACATACTCCTTGGGGTCATTTATCTAAAGCAGTCCCAATTTATAGAATTGTAAGACAAGGTTGCACATTAGCTCCACTGCTTCTTAATCTATATTTAAATTCAATAACCCCACTCATCACCCACCTACTTTCACTGATTGAGCAATTCTAGAATTACTGTATGCCGACGATGTAGCTATGTGTCTGCTTTATAAGTGGGACTAATAAAAGCACTTAGCAAGGGCCATAGCAGGAGCAAAAGCACTTAGACTTATATACCACTTTGTAATGCTTTCCAGCCCTCTCTCAAGGGGTGAAATCAACTTACCTTCGCTACCGGTTCGCAAATGTGAGCACACGCGCCATGTGCAGAGCATCAAAAATGGGGCGTGATGATGTCCAGATGGGTGGGCGGAGCCTCCCGCAGCCACTGCTACCGGTTCGCCCAAACTGGATAAAACCGGCTGAATTGCACCCCTGCCTCTCTCTAAGCGGTTTACAGAGCCAGCATATTTCCGTCAACAATCTGGGTTCTCATTTTACTGGCCTCGGAAGGATGGAAGGTTGAGTCCACCTCTTCAACCAGTCAGGATCGAACTGCTGGCAGTCGGCAGAATTCGCCTGCCATGCTGTATTCTAACCACTCGGCTGCCATCACAGCTCTCTAGAGCACTCGTCTGATTCTGTTCAGAACTAAAGCTATCAGAACACTTTTCAGAAAAGCAAAGTTTTAATATGTGTCTGACATTATCGTAAAATTCATACACGGCAAAAAAAACGGGGCTCTGACTGAGCAGGTGCACACCTAAAAATATCCTGGAATGCAGTTCCCTTCTTCTCTCTTCTGGAATCCTTTTCTTTTTCCTTTCCTTTTAATTAGGCAAGTGTTGTGCAGCATACCTCAACAATTATCATAAGACTTGACCACTCCAAAGGAGCAGGGGTGGGCTCCAAAAACTTCAGCTTCTCTGCCTAGTTGCATGGCGTGACCATGGTGGGCATGGCCTAGTTGGCCTCCTGCATCACAGCGGGGCAGGGGGAGGAATTTTCACCTTCCCCAAACTCCAGAAGCTCTGAGACAGTGGTGGGTTCCGGATGCAGGTACAACTGGTATGGTGCAACAGGGCCGGGTGTCTACCACATGCACGCATGCAGCACTTACCACCCACAATGCTTCAGCAGCTCGGCGGAGCGTCACGCAGGCGCTGTATACGCCGTGCATGTGCGCGTAAGCCCCGATCGGCTCAAATACAGGTAAGGAGGGCAGGCGGGTGGGTGGGCCCTCCGGAGCACTATACTGGCATGGTACTTGGTGCTGCCAGCAGGCACCAGTACACCCTTATGGTGTACTGGTGGTATCCCACCACTGCTTTGGGAGGGTGAAAACTGCCTTCTCCCAGCTCTGGAGGCCTTCTGGGAGGTCTGTTACCTCGCATCCAAAAGAGGCCACATGGAGACTCCTAAGAGGGGAGGGGTGGGCAGGGCCAGCCGGGGCTGGGATTTAGAGGTTCTCTGAACCATAACGTTAGCTACAGGTTCTCCCAAATCCAGGCAAACCTGGAGCAGCCCACCCCTACGAAGGAGCCCATTGCACCTCTGCAGCTTGCAACGTTTTCTAAGCTAAGATAGTCCCTCACTTTTTCTATGGCTCCCAGATTTGCTCCTCTGCAAAACTCTTTAAAAATCCAATAAAAAGATCTGTTTTTGTCCCAATTCTGAAACAGAAGCATTTGGTGCAGGTAGGTGGGTAGGTAGAGAGGGAGGGGAGGGGAGGGAGGGTGGTAAGTAGAGAGGTAGGTAGATAGATAAGTGGGCAGGTAAATAGTAGGGAGGTGGGGAGGAAGGGAGGGAGAGAGGTATAATGGTATAGAGGAAGTTAAGGAGGTATAAAACTAGGTAGGTGATAGATAGAAAGAAAGAAAGAAAGAAAGATGGTAGATGGATGGATGGATGGATGGATGGATGGATAGATAGATAGATAGATAGATAGATAGATAGATAGATAGATAGATAGATAGATAGATAGATGATAGATAGATGATAGATAGATAGATAGATAGATAGATAGATAGATAGATAGATAGATAGATAGTTGATAGATTAGATTATAGTTAATTGCATATATAGACAAGAGGGGAGGATGTATAGAGCATTTATTTCTGAAGTTTGCATGCAAAGGAAGTGCCTATGACATTTTCCAAACTTATATGTATATATTGGAAGTATATTTTAAAGAGCTGTTTGGGAAAATTGGATTTCTAAAAAAGATTGCATCAAAAATATATTAGAATAGAAGGATATGATAGATATTTGCATTTAGAGGATATGTTGGAGATTTGTTTTGAAGAATAGTTATGTTATGGGCATAGCCAATTGCAAAGCAAGGCTCCATATTTAAGGCTAGATGAGGACAAAGAAAAAAAAGAACATTTATGAAAGTTAAACGTTCTTCTCCTTGCAGACTCTGGGATGCCCCTGTATTAGAACAGTAAAAATTATTTTATTTTATTTTTATTTTTCTCACCAACAATCACACTAACCTTCACCACTTCTTTCTTCTTCTTCTTCTTCTTCTTCTTCTTCTTCTTCTTCTTCTTCTTCTTCTTCCTCCTCCTCCTCCTCCTCCTCCTCCTCCTCCTCCTCCTCCTCCTCCTCCTCCTCCTCCTCCTCCTCCTCCTCCTGCCGCTCTCCTTCTGCTTCTGCATCTCCTTCTCCTTCTCCTTCTTCTTCTATGCCATAATCATCAGGAAAGATCTTATGTGTTTCTTGACCACAGAAATCTTAATCTAGTATGAAACCTCCTTAAAGAGTATTAATGATTTCGGCATGCTTCACATCCCAGTTCAGACATGCAAATCTAATTTTCCAGAAAGCTGCCTGTGGCCTCCAGGTAGGATAATCAATCCTGTAAGTCTCTGCAAAAGCTGCCCATTAATAAAGTTGTGCTAGGACCACTTACTAACATAATTAAAACACGTTCCTTGGCACCATCAGAGTGGCAGAAAATAAGATCAGAATGATGGGACACCAATGGAGAGTGGATATACTTGGACTATGGCATCCAGTTTTGGTTGCCACAATCTTGGGAGCCCTAGTGGACAGCCATTTAAATATGAGCCAGTTGTCTGCAGCAGCTGCCAAAAAAGCCAACACAGTTCTAGCCTGCATAAACAGAGGGATAGAATTAAGACCACGTAAAGTGTTAATACCACGTTATAATGCCTTGGTAAGGCCACACCTAGAGTACTGCATTCAGTTTTGATCACCACAATGTAAAAAAGATGTGGAGACTCTAGAAAGAGTGCAGAGAAGAGCAACAAAGAGGATTAGGGGACCGGAGACTAAAACATATGAAGAACGGTTGCAGGAACTAGGTATGTCTAGTTTGATGAAAAGAAGGACTAGGTGAGACATGATAGCAGTCTTCCAGTATTTGAGGGGCTGCCACAAAGAAGAGGGGACCAACCTGTTCTCCAAAGCCCCCGAAGGCAGGACAAGAAGCAATGGATGCTAACTAATCAAGGAGAGAAGCAACCTAGAATTATCCTGATGGTGAGAACAATTCATCAGTGAAAACTTCAAAAGTTGTGGGTGCTCCATCACTGGAGGTTTTTAAGAAGAGATTGTGTTGGGAGTACACTCCTAATGTTGGGTAGGCAACATATATCCATATACAATAACAAATGGTCGTTGTTGCTTTAAATGGGTGAATGTACTTATCAGCTGTAATTAACTTTACAATAAGAGGGAGTCAGGAGACCTCACTCTCTCTCTCTCTGCTTGCCCTATGCTTGCTAACTACTTGCTCGCTTGATGACTGGAACGTGAACTGCGACTGTAAGCAATTGTTTGTTCTTTGAATTGTGTTTGGACATATATCTACTATCACTGCTTGTGAAGCAATTATTAGTAGTAAAGCTACTTGTTTTTTTACTAGCAGCATCTGAAACTCTATTCCTGTGTTTTTTCTACTAGCAACGTTTTTTCTCTCTAGCTGTACATTCCGCTGCGCTATTTTATGTCTCCCAACGGAGATACCCCTAACAGATCGGACAGCCATTTGTCTGAAATGTTATAGGATTTCCTGCTTGAGTAGGAGGTTGGATAGAAGACCTCCAAGGTCCCCTTCCAACTCTGTGATTCTGCCTTTCTCGCTGTGTCTCTCTCTCTAAAATTCATGTGGACTCTGATAGTCAACCTATTCTCCAGAGCACCTGAAGGCAGGAAGAGAAGCAGTGGATGGAAACTAATCAAGGAGAGGAGCAACCTAGAACTAAGGAGAAGTTTTCTGACAGAACAATTAATCTATTGAATGAAGTTGTGGGAGCTTCAACACTGGAGGTTTTTAAGAAAATTTTGGACAACCATTTGTCTGAAATGGTATATAGGGTCTCCTGTTTGAGCAGGAGGTTGGATTAGAAGACCCCCAAGGTCCCTTCCAACTCTGTTATTCCGAATACAAGTTGAGACAGAAGCAAGTGCTACCTTAAGACAGCCTGTAGTTTCGGCATCCTGCATTTTTGCAGTAAACATAGCTTGTCATCATCAGCAGATGCCAATTGTCAGGACTGCAGCCATCTTTTCTTTTGGATCTTTGTCCTGCCTCACTTTCGATTATTCCGCTATGTATTTTCTATTGTGGGAAAACGGGAGGTGGGATTGTAAGGAGTCACATACTATGTAGCCATAACAAAATTATTTCTAGAAAACCAAGATCATCCTTTGTCTCTGCACCTGACCTGAATTGGATAGGTGGAACTGCCAGCATGGCAGTAGGAGATTGGACCATGGGATGGACTTGTGGGTATGGGGGCAAGATCTTGAACTTTCAGCTGGGTGGGGAAAACCGGGAAGCTTTCAGATTTGGGTTTTCCCAGATGTGCCAACATGGCTCTCTTAATCAATTGAAACTTTGAGCAATACTTTGCCTTGGACTCTGATTTAATATTGGATGCTATTTGGAATACTGACACCGATGCTGTCATATAAAACATTATCCTACTTATAACTCGTAAATATCTATAGAATAAAATTTTAAATTATCATATGGAGCTTGTGTCCGCACAGCTTCACCCTGCAGCGTCCTTCCCTCTTGGCAATTCGCATAATCACATCAATGTAGGAAAGGACACATTCATGCATATCATGATAGCTTGTAGCTATCATTTCTGTTGGCTACATCACACGGGAAACCTTTTACCGCCAATTAAAGACAGGGATGTGTGATCCCCGTCAATAACATACTTCTGTATTGTCTGATGTTTCCCTATTAGTGATGGAAGGTCCCCGGAGCATAATAGAAATTAATCTAAATCGACCTTAGTTAGATTAGTTTTATGCTAATCATTTCTCTTCATTGAACAGATTTTTGCTGATGTCTGTTTTCATATTGTTCGCGTATCAGCGTGAAATGGCAGAATTAAACAAAGCTGCTGCTCTTCTCCCAGTCCTTTAATCACTCTGGTTGCTAGAAAGGAGTTGGGATTGAATAGAAGTGACCTTATTTGGGTTTAATGGAATAGCTGGCCAGTGACAGGTAATCCTCGAGGTACGATGGGCCATTTAACAAACATTCAAAGTTACAACCCAAACCCCAAAAGCTGAATACCAGGGGTGTCAACTCTCTGTTCAAGCAGGAGACCCTATCCCATTTCAATCAAATGGCTGTCCAGTCTCTTTTTAAAAACTTCCAGTGTTGGAGCACCCACAACTTCTGTAGGCAATTCAGTTTATGAGCTCAGTGACTTATGATAGAAATTCTGGTCACAATTGTGGCTGTAACAGTGTAAATTGTGGCTGCACAGCAGCTGTCCAGATGAAGTCAAATACTTCATGACATATACTCGTTGTCTTTTATATAAATGTAAATATATTTAACATTCAAATGTGAAGTAGTGTTTGTCATCATCCACAAAAGGAAGAACATAGGATAGTTGGGAACACAGGAACATTATGAGGTAAATTAACAGTCTACAGAACACACTGAAGAGAAAAAGGCGGGGGGAAAGGGGGAATTCAAGAACATCATGAGGTAAATTAACAGTCTACAGAACACACTGAAGAGAAAAAGGCAGGGGAAAGGGGAGAATATAAGAACATCATGAGGTAAATTAACGTCTACAGAACACAC
This sequence comes from Natrix helvetica, assembly GCF_964273705.1. Lineage (NCBI taxonomy): Eukaryota > Metazoa > Chordata > Lepidosauria > Squamata > Natricidae > Natrix > Natrix helvetica. The sequence continues at coordinate 33,856 of NW_028113573.1, forward strand.
TGAAGAGAAAAAGGTGGTGAAAAGGGGAGAATATAAGAACATCATGAGGTAAATTAACAGTCTACAGAACACACTGAAGAGAAAAAGGCGGGGGAAAGGGGAGAATATAAGAACATCATGAGGTAAATTAACAGTCTACAGAACACACTGAAGAGAAAAAGGCGGGGAAAAGGGGAGAATATAAGAACATCATGAGGTAAATTAACAGTCTACAGAACACACTGAAGAGAAAAGGCGGGGAGAAAGGAAAACACCCCCTTCGTACTTACGCCAACCAATCATAGCATAGATTACCTCAGCACTCCCTAACTAATCAACTACAGGTGGTTGTCGACTTACAAACACTTCATTTAGTGACTGTTACAAAATCACTGAAAAAAGTGATTTATGACAATTTTTTCATACGACCATTGCAGACTCCCCGTGGTCCCGTGTTCAAAATTCAGATGCTTGTCAACTGACACATATTATGATGGCCACAGTGTCCCGGGGGTCTTGTGATCACTTTCTGACAAGCAAAGTCTATGGGGAAGCCAGATTTACTTAATAACCGTATTACTAACTTAACTGCTACAGTGATTCACTTAACAACTATGGCAAGAAAAATCATAGAGTAGTGCAAAACTCATTTAACAAATGTCTCAGCAACAGAAATTTTGGGTTCAATTGTGGTCATAAGCCGAGGACTATCTGTACAACTGTGTGTTCTGGCCTATTGTGTATTTTACTATTCCCGCTACTAAATTCAACATCCTAATAGTAACTTGGAGACTACCTGTACTATTCTCACACCTTTAAGTCCTTGGCCTCCTCAAAATACACCTGGTTTCCTGTGATTTTACTCACATTATAATGACTACTAAAGTATTGCAAACTACTAAAGGATTGTATGGATTTTGAACATTTTCGGGCACCTTGCTCAGAAATAAACATCAACCATTAGTGAAACACTAAAGGCTGCAGTGAATAGCTCAGCCCTGTCACTTAATTCGTGTTGCAACCACAGCAAAAAGTAGGTAATATTAAGCAATTGCTTTTTGCATTTCGTCAATTAATCAGAGATTAATGTAGTCCTATCTTAAAGAATTCAGTCACGTGAAAAATATTCCTTTCCAAGCCATGTGAAGTCTGATACAGAAAAAAAGAAAACAACAACCAAGTGACAGACTCAGGATCTGTATCAAAATTATTGGCACTGCACATCATTACTTTAATGAACTGATTAATAACAATTGCAGCTGCTCCCCATTGTAATTCTGGAAAGCACTGTATCCCTAATAAACTAAAAAAAAAAAAATGGAACGTTGGTTCTGATAACTGCTGCTTATCCACTTTTTACATAATGAGTGTCATTTAATTAGCATCCTGGATTAATTAAACATGTCTTGGGGGAAGGGGCCAAGAATTGTTTGTTAGATAGATAGACAAACAGCTATTGCTATGTAGCTATATCTCTATCTAGATAAATGATAGATTATGATTATAGCAGTGTTCCAATATCTCAGGGGCTGCCACAAAGAAGAGGGAGTCAAGCTGTTCTCCAAAGCACCTGAAGGCATGACAAGAAGCAATGGGTGGAAACTAAACAAGGAGAGACGCAACTATGGAGGAATTTCCTGACAGTGAAAACAATTCATCAGTGGAACGGCTTGTCTCCAGAAGTTGTGAATGCTCCAACACTAGACGTCTTTAAGAAGATGTTGAATAACCCTTTGTCTGAAATGGTGTAGGGTTTCCTGCATAGGCAGGGGGTTAGACTAGAAGATCTCCAAGGTCCCTTCCAACTCTGCTATTCTATTCTATTCTATTCTATTCTATTCTATTCTATTCTATTCTATTGTATGATAGATTATCTATCTGTCTAATTTCTACAGCCACCCATCTAAATTAATGACCGTGGACAGCTGACAATTCAAAAAATATACTACAATTCAAATATTTAAAACATTTTAAGATAAGACAATAAAGGCAATTTTTAAAAAATAGATAGCTGAAGGTGAAGAAACAGGAACAGGCATAGTCCAGTAATTCTCAACGTCAACAACTTTATGGACTTCAACTCCCAGAATTCCCCATTGCTGGCTGGGCAATTTTGAGTGGCCAAGATGTCCACTCCTCTTAGATGTTGCTGAGATTGAGTAACACCAGAATTAGTCCATTGTCTGCTTTAGAGATATGATGGCTCAGGGGCTAAGACGCTGAACTTGTCGATCAGGAAGGTCAGCAGTTCGGTGGTTCAAATCCCTAGTGCTGCGTAACAGAGTGAGCTCCCGTTACTTGTCCCAGCTTCTGCCAACCTAGCAGTTCGAAAGCACGTAAAAAATGCAAGTAGAAAAATAGGAAACACCTTTGGTGGGAAGGGAACAGCGTTCCGTGCACCTTCGGCATTTAGTCATGCCAGCCACATGACCACGGAGACGTCTTCGGACAACGCTGGCTCTTCTGCTTTGAAACGGAGATGAGCACCGCCCCCTAGAGTCGGGAACGACTAGCACATATGCATGAGGGGAACCTTTACCTTTACTGCTTTAGAGAAACTGCATAGTATTTGTACCTCTCAAAAATTTGGAAGAAAAAAAAATTAGGTGGAGACAAGAATCTTTGAGACATGATTCAGTTTTGTAACTGAATGCCTAGCAACTAAAATAACTTTGCTCTGAGAATGGCTTTTCTAATATCCTTGGGGATGCTAGAAATTGATCTGAATGGCTTGTTGCCTAGTTGGGGAGGGGGGAAATGGAAATGAGGAACAATATCCATTAGCAAAGATAATCAAGTTCACCTGCCTTTCAAAAAGCTTTAAACCAATATCTATAAATATTGAAATGGGTCCAGCCTTTCCCCATTTCATGTTTTTCTTCCTCTGTAACAGTGGTGTGATTCGATTTTTTTTACTACCAGTTCTGTGGGCATGGCTTTGTGGGCGTGGCGTGGCTTTGTGGGCATGGTGTGGCTTTGTGGGTGTTGGCTTTGTGGGCATGGCGGGGGAAGGATACTGCAAAATCCCCATTCCCTCCCCATCCCACTAACCTGCTTTCCATCTCTGTTCTCCTGTTCGTGGCAACAAAAGAAGATCAGCTGGGAGGCTGGGAGGCAGCAGGGGCATGGCCAGCCTATTTGCCAGTTCTCCGAACTACTCAAAATTTCCGCTACCGGTTCTCCAGAACCTGTCAGAACTGGCTGAATCCCACCTCTGCTCTGTAACCATCCATTTCATTTCTCTCTTCAAAATAAGCCAAGCCATTTCTCACTCTATTTCTTTTATGTTTTGAGTAGAAGGAAATCTTCGAAACAAGGAATATTGCACAGAATTCATTTACTCATATCCTTTGGACACGTTCAAAGGTCGTTAATCTTGCCTAGATAAAATCTGGAACTCTACCATGATCTGAATAAAATCATTGGCTCAAGATTCCGAAGCCACTTTCAAAATAAAATGGCCATTAGAAAATTGATTCAAAGTGACAATGAGCTCTGAAGTGTAATTTAAAAATTACACAGTAGATTTGATGGGCATTATTCTCATTTTGCAGATGCATCTGGAAAATGGTTGTGTCTACCAGCAGGTAGATATAACCAGTTCCTTGTTGACTTGGCTAAAAACCAACTGATAATTAGTGGATAGTCTGCAGAACAAGCAGTTGTTCTCAAGTGGAGTCGAGGAATAAAAGAATAACGGAGTTGGAAGGTATTCTGGAGGCCTTCCACTCCACCCCCCTGCTCAAGCAGGAGACCCTAAGCCATTTCAGGCAAACAGCTCTCCAACCTGTTCTTGAAAATCTCCAATGATGGAGTGCCCACAACTTCTGGGGGCAAATCGTTCCACTGATTATTCTCACTTATTTCTCCTTAGAATAGAGTAGAATAAAAGAGTTGGGAGGGACCTTGGCAGTCTTCTAGTCCAACCCTTGCTCGAACAGGAAATCCTATCCCATTTCAGACAAATGTTTGTTCAATCTGTTCTTAACAATCTCCAGTGTTGGAGCATTCACAACTTCTGGAGGCAAGTTGTTCCACTGATTAATTGGTCTAACTGTCAGGGAATTTCTCCTTAGTTCTAGGTTGCTTCTCTCCTTGATTAATTTCCACCCATTGCTTCTTGTTCTGCCTTCAGGAGCTTTGCAGAATAGTTTGACTCCCTCTTCTTTGTGGCAACCACTGAGATATTGGAACACTGCTATCATGTCTCCCCTAGTCCTTCTTTCTCTTAAGCTAGACATATTCAATTCCTGCAACTGTTCTTCATATGTTTTAGTCTCCAGTCCCCTAATCCTCTTTGTTGCTCTTCTCTGCACTCTTTCTAGAGTCTCCACATTTTTTCTACATTGTGGCGACCAAAACTGGATGTCGTATTCCAAGTGTGGCCTTACCAAGGCCTTATAAAGTGGTATTAACCCTTCACGTGATCTTGATTCTCTCCCTCTGTTTACCCAGCCTAGGTGTTTTAGGAGAATAGGTTGACTATCAGCATCCACATGTATCCTTGGCCATCAGTAGTTCAAAGTTGATGGAGCCAATTGTTTTATGTTCTGAGGTAAATGACGAAGAGGCTACTGAAACGGTTAACTGTTTATTGAACACTAGTACAACAGAACAAGAACATACTGGGCTGACAGCTATTTATACTGACAGCTGTCAGACCGGCAACCAATAGGAGCACTAGGATTGTCCCGCCACAGAGATTGCTCGGTTGGGCCAATCAGGGGTGAGCTGCTGGTCGAGCTACCGAGCGCCACCTGCTGGTGGATGCTCTTGGTACATAACACCCCTTCCCCCTTGTCCGCGCAAGCGTAGTCGCCTAAATATAGGGGGCGTCTGCGCACTCGCTGAGATCTTCTCAATTGAGGTGTGGCCGTCGTTGCAGGAGGAGTGTTCTTACTGCCGTGACTGGGGAGTGACCGAGTAGGCTGAATTCCAAGAGTCCCATTGAAGTTTGCAGGTAAGTAGTCCGGCGAGAGCGGGGCGGTTGGAGCGGCGCCGGAGCTAGTTGGTTTGTGATGGTCGAGCCGGCAGGCGGCGTTGTCAGGGCCTGGTGTACTCTGAACTGGAACTTGCGAACTGTCCGGTGTACCTTCATCAATGCGCCGCCGCAGCTGGTCTAAATGCCGCCTCCAATGTCGTCCATCGCCAAGGAGGACCCTGTAGGAACAGGGCCCTGTTAACTCTGCAATGACTCCAGGTACCCACTTTGGGTCACCTGCGAAATTTCTCGCAACACCCCCTCCCCCACAAGGAAAGTCCTAGGGGGTGGTGAAGAAGGAAAGGAGGGGAAAGAATAGAATGGGTGCAAGCGGTCTAGGGTAGTGCGGAGTTTTCAACCCATAAGGAGTTCGGAGGGGGCTTTGCCCGTGATCGGGCATGGGGTGGTGTGTTGGCAACGTAGGAAGGTAGCCACGCGGAGATGCATGGGCAAGGAGGACATGCGGGAGAGGGATTCCTTAGCGGAGCGCACAGCGCATTCTGCCATGCCATTTCCCGCCGGGTGGAAGGGAGCTACGGGGGCATGGCGGATGCCTAAACATTGCAGGTAATGTTGGAATTCTTGGGAGGAAAATTGGGGCCCATTGTCCGATACTATGATGTCGGGCAGGCCGTGGGTCATGAATAGGGTATCCAAAATGCGAATGGTGGCTGAGGAAGTGGTGGAGTGCATGGGGAAAAGTTCCACCCACTTTGACCAAGCGTCTATGACGATGAAAAAAGAGGTGCCATCAATGGGGCCCAAAAAATCCACATGGAGGTGACTCCATGGAGCCCTAGGTTGTTCCCACTCTCGGGAAGGAGCGGCGGGAGGCGCCGCGCGGACTTGTTGGCAAGGCGAGCAGCGCTGCACCCAGGCAGTGATGTCCGCATCCATGGAGGGCCACCAGACGTAACTGCGACCCAGGCATTTCATACGGACAATGCCTGGGTGGCCCTCATGGAGGCGGGTCAGCACTGCATGGCGCAGGGAGGCAGGGATGACCACCCTATGGCCCCATAGTAAGCAGCCTTGGATGGTGGACAGTTCGGTGCGGCGGCGATAAAAAGGAAGGACTTGTTGGTCTATAGGGGTAGTTGGCCAGCCGCTGCGAACAAAAGTGATGACCTTAGACAAGATAGGGTCAGAGCGGGAGGACAGGGCTATGTCCGAAGCGGACACAGGAAGGTGGAGATCGTCCAGGAGGCAGATTGATTCAGTGGGAGCAGGGTCAGACACCGGAAGTGGCAAGGGGCAGCGGCTCAGAGCGTCTGCATTACCCATGTGGAGGCCTGGCTTGTGAGTTAATGTGTAGGTGTAAGCAGAGAGAAATTCTGCCCAACATGACATTCAGGGTGAGAGGATGGGCGGGGTGGGGCGGTCTCCTGAGAGAATACCTAGTAGTGGCTTGTGGTCGGTCGGGAGGGTAAAGGGCAGCCCATAAAGGTAGAGGTGGAAGCGTTTTACTCCCGCGACGGCGGCCAGCGCCTCCTTGTCCAGCTGGCTGTAGTTTCGCTCAGGCTTGGACAAGGTGCAGGAGTAGAAGGCTATGGGGGCTTCGGAGCCGTCCGGGTAAACGTGGCTCAGCACAGCACCAACACCGAAGGGGGAGGCGTCGCACGCTAGGAGCAGCGGCAGGGCCTCGTTGTATTGGGCTAAAACAGGGGGAGCTGTCAAAGCCCGTTTGACAGCCGCGAGCACATGCACTTTGCGGCCAGTCCAAACCCAAGGCGCTGAGGAGTCTAATAGGCGGTGGAGTGGTTCCGCTAGGGATGCCTTGTGAGGGATGAAAGAGGAGTAGAAGTTGAGGAGACCTAAGAAGGCCTGCAACTCAACTTTGTTAGTGGGGGTAGGTGCAGAAAGAATGGCGTCAACCTTTGAAGGGGAGGGGTGGATTCCATCTTTATCGATGAGGAATCCAAGGAATTCTACGGCAGGAACCCCTAGCTTGCATTTAGAGGCTTTCAGATGAAGACCAGCGGAGTGGAATTTAAGAAGGACAGCGCGGAGGGTTTTGACTAGTGTAGGGGCATCCTGCGCTGCATTGAGGACATCATTGAAGTAGGGGGTGACGCCAGGAATGCCATGGAGCAGTCGCTCCATTAGCCCTTGGAATATTCCTGGGGCCACGCTGACGCCAAATTGCAACCGGCGGCATTTAAAGGCCCCGCGGTGCGTCATGATGGTCTGCGCAAGCGCGGTGGCTTCATCAACAGGGAGCTGCTGATAGGCTTGCGCCAGGTCCAATTTAGCAAATATTTTGCCGCGTCCCAGGGTATGTAGGACATGCTGGCTGACAGGCACAGGGTGGGGGTGGGCTTGGAGCGCTTTATTTAAGGTTGTCTTAAAGTCCGCGCAGATCCTTATGGATCCGTCGGACTTCAAGGGAACAACGATAGGGGTTTCCCAAGGGGAGAAGTCGACGGGTTGGACCACCCCCTGGGCCAGAAGTTTGTCAATTTCCGCGTCCACTTTCGCCTTCAAGGCGAATGGCAAACGCCTGGCCTTGAGATGGATGGGAGTGACTGCAGGGTCAAGATTTAGAGAAATAGGGGAACCAGTGTAGCAACCCAGGGAGGGTGAGAATACGTCCTGGAATTCGGATAGGAGAGAGGAAAAAATATTAGGAGGAAGAGAGGCATAGTGGGTGGAGTGAATGTCAGCTATGGACAGTCCCAGAGCCCTGAACCAATCGAGCCCCAGTAAAGAGGTGAGAGGGTCTCGGACCACTAAAAGAGGCAGGCGGCCGGAGAACGAGCCGTAAGCGACTTGGAGAGTAGCGCAGCCTAGGAGCTTAATAGGATTGCCCTGATAGTCCCGCAGGCGGCAGTTTGCAGGGGCGAGCTGCGGAAGGCGGTAATGAGGCAGAATTGAAGACAGCGTTTGCCAGGACATGATGGAACGGGCTGAGCCGGTGTCAAGTTCCATCGAGCAAGGGCGTCCCTCGATGAGGATGGAGAGGTGCAGCTTACCACGACCTCCAGTAGAAGCGGAGGAGGAGTCGACAACCCATTCAGGGGAGTACTCCTCGATGTCTCCCAGGGACAGGGAGTTGAGCCGGCGGGTTGGTGGGGCTGGTGCAGGAGAGCGGTAGGCAGAATTTTGAGGTGGAGGCCGGTTTTCAGGAACAGGAGAGCGGCATACTGAAGCCAAATGCCCCTTTTTTCCACATTTTCGGCACATGGCTGCACGGAAACGGCAGGTGGAGCGTGAGTGCCAGCCGCCGCAACTGAGACAGGAACGGCCATCCTTGTGGGTCCGTGTTTGCAGGCGGTCAATAGCGAAGTCAATCTTGGATTGTAATGATGGGGAAACTTGCTGGTGGTGACCTTGAGGCGTTGGCACCAGCAGGCCCGTAGGTAGAGGCTGAGGTAAACGGCGACAGTCAGGGGTGGACTGATCAGCCATTTCTGAGGCGCGGGCTTCGTCAACGGCGATTTTTAAAGTGAGGTCTGAACGGGAGAGAATACGGCGGTGTAGATTCACATCCTTGAGCCCGTAAATAAATTGCTCAAGAAGAGCTTCATCCAGGTCAGAAAATTCGCATGGTATTGCAGCCGCGCGGAGTGCAGCCACGTAGTGGCTAATGGATTGTCCCTCCAATTGGATGCAGTGGCGAAAGGTTTGTCGCCGAGCAAAACAGGAGGGAGCAGGTTCATAATGCGTCTTTAATTTAGCCATCAGGGTGTCCCATGACACTGTATGGACGGGAGTCGGAGCTGAGAGAGCTCGAGCGGTCGCGAACATTTCAGGTCCGCAGTAATTGAGGAAAATGCCTCTTTTCCTTTCTAGCGTGAGGCTCGTAAGATTGTGAGCGAGCAGGAAACACTCGAAGCGCTCAACGAATGCCTCCCAGGATTCTGCCTCCACACGGAACGGCGAAAACATCGAAGAGGTCGTCATTTTTAGATCGATGGTCTTGGGTCAGTTTCGCCAACCTTCGTCGCCAGTTTTATGTTCTGAGGTAAATGACGAAGAGGCTACTGAAACGGTTAACTGTTTATTGAACACTAGTACAACAGAACAAGAACATACCGGGCTGACAGCTATTTATACTGACAGCTGTCAGACCGGCAACCAATAGGAGCACTAGGATTGTCCCGCCACAGAGATTGCTCGGTTGGGCCAATCAGGGGTGAGCTGCTGGTCGAGCTACCGAGCGCCCCTGCTGGTGGACGCTCTTGGTACATAACAAATTGATTGCTCACTAACTTTAGCCCTTGTTCCCTTCTGCCTTCCTCACCACGTTTTGCGGCCTCCTAGAGCTTATTCCTAAATTAATGCAGCTGGAAAACAACAACAATATAAAAAAAAACCCTCTTCCTTGCGTTGAGCAGAAATATTGCTAGTCAAAAATGAAGGATTTGAATTTTATTAGGTTTGAATTATAGTGTCTCCGTTTCAGGAAACGCTTGGCGTTCTCCTCACTACGATTCGCATAATACATACATTTGGCTTTAGAAAAAAAGAAACTTGATATTGTTTTCTGACCGTAATAACTTTGTTAATAATAAAACAAGGAGAAAGAGGGATGAAGGATGCTAGGCCCTGAATCTTGTACAAGGTCTGTCATTTTTCAGTCAAAGGGAACGTGGTTTAACAACAGCTATAGGCCACCCATAACTGTGCTGTCCCTCATTATAAATTTATCTCCCTTCCCACACACTCCCAATGTTATCTCGCGTTTCCTTCCTCTAAATTATTCACACCTGACATGTATGACTGTGAAGGAGGTGCGCAGAGCACACCATTTATCCTACAGTTAGGGTGTCCTTGCCGGCTTGATTTTGTTTTCTTCCTCAAACTTTCTGCATAGCCTATCCCATTTTGAGATTAAATGCTAATGAAGGTAGGGTTGCGTTGGCATCATTTTGAAAAGAAATCCACTCCCCTTCCTCCCCATGGGTAGTTTGTTTTGGAAACTTAATAAAGATATTTGAAGGAAAGGGAATAGGGAATGGGGAAGGGGAAGGGAAGAAGAAGGAAGGGGAGGAAAAGAAAGGAAAGGAAAGGAAAGGAAAGGGAAAAGGGGAAGGGAAGGGAACGGAAAGGACAGGAAAGGAAAAGGGAAAAGAAGGAAAGGAAAGGGAGAAAAGGGAAGGGAAGGAAAAGAAAAGAAAAGAAAGGGAAAGGAAAGGAAAGGAAAAAGGGAAGGGAAAGAAAAGAACGGAAAAGGAAAGGAAAGGAAAAAGGAAAAGAAAGGAAAGGGAAAAAGGATAGGGAAGGGAAGAGAAAGGAAGGGGAAGGGCAGGAAAGAAAAGGAAAAGAAGTGAAAGAAAGGAAAGGAAAAAAGGGAAGGGGAAGGAAAGGAAAGGAGAGGAAAACGGAAATTCTCAGTCATCCAAGTCTTGGTTGTCCCAAGGATGTTTTTCTAATACCATTCTCAACATGTTTGTTATTTTTGAAAAAGAAGGCCTCCTTTCTCTTTTTTTCAGTCCTAGCATATAGGATATAGAATCTCTCATCTAACTACACACCCAAGTCTTTTCCCATTTAGTAGTTTGATTGGTGAAAGACCAGGCCGGAACCAGGAGAAAGTGAGTTCTAGCCTTGCCTTAGGCATGAAAGCTGATTGGGTGGCTTGGGCCAATCATCAGGAGACTGTGAGATCTAGTCCCACTGTTAGATCGGGCAACGAGAAGGCAGACACTGACTTAACGCAACAACAGCTCTTTATTCAGACAGACAAGTATGCACAATCCAGCGACTGTTCGGTCTGACAGCAACCCTTTTATAGGGAGCTGTCAGACCTCTTAGCCAATCAGGTTAAACCTCTGTTCCCGCCGGAAGAGAGGACCAGAGTGGAAACTCTGGTAGCTAGTGTTAATATCTAACACCCACCTTAAGCATGAAAGCTGGCTGGGTGACTTTGGGCCAATCACCGGGTGATTGTGAGTTCTAGTCCTACGCCAGCTGGGTGACTTTAGGCCAATCATCAGGAGCCTGGGAGTTCTAGTCTGGCCATCAACATGAAAGTTGGCTGGGTGACTTTGGTTCAGTCTTTCTCTCTCAAGCCAATCCACCTCACAGGGTTGTTGTTGGGGGGGAAATAAGAGAAGGGAGAAACACTAGGTAAGTTATTTATAAAATAAAGGTGAGACAAAATATAACAAATGGGAGAAAGTTCACGTAGAGGATTAAGAAGTAATCAAAAAGGAAACATCAAGAATAACAGAATTTAAGTGGCACAGAAATTAATTGGTGCTTTTTTATTGTTGTTGCCTGGAAAAAAAAACCTCCACTATAAACTGCCTCTGCACAGCACACAATATTTGTATATAGTTTCCATGCCATAAATTTTATGGCACCTTCGGTGAATTATGTTTTCTGCATTTGTTGAAAGTTGCCTCTGATGCAGAATTGGCAGCTACGAAATGTGGGAGGCCTTGGGAGAGAACATTTTGTAAACAAGTCACTGAGTTCTCTCTGGAAGCTTTTCAGAGCCAGGACTGGGGTGGAAAAATGATTGTTTTGTTTGGAACTGGATCCGCCCTTTTTCTAAATTATTACTTTGGTTTCTTGTTCTGATGGGATCCTCTTGCCTCTTCCTCCTCCTGACTTCATCAGGGACAACACCGCTTCTGATCTGACTCTAGAGATAAGCTGAATTATTTCTGAGTTGGGATAGGAAATCATTTGATTTTCAAAGATGACTTGCAAGCCTGGCTTAAAGAGGAGGAGGTACCCCAATACTAAATTAATGCAGCTGTGATTGGTTTCAAGATACTGTCATTGACAAATCAATTAAATGTTGGAAATGCCACCAGACACCGGGGTCGTATTATCATATGTGGTGGACATGTGCAGAAGCAAAACAAAAAAACAAAAAAACAAAACTGGGCAAAAATCCAAATGTGGTTGGAGAAGATGACGCAGCAATATACATGTTATACAATAGCAGAGTTGGAAGGGACCTTGGAGGTCTTCTAGTCAAACCCCTGCCTAGGCAGGAAACCCTATACCGTTTCAGACAAATGGCTATCCAGCATCTTAGCCAGTCTCCTTTTATTTATTTATCAGTACAAATACAACACAAATATAAAAAGGCAACATTAAAAATAAAAATATGGTTTTCTGCCTGCATGGTCTTCTGTGATGAGCCGAAGGACAGAAAGAGGGAGTAGTGACCTTCCTCCCATATTTAGGCATACCAGGGGTTGTAACACAAATACATACCTATTTCCCTGGCTCAACTGATAAGGAGGCGAGCCTGTGGCTTAGTGGCTAAGACTCCTGCCTAAGATATAATACAGCCCAGGTTCAAATCCCAGTAAGGGTATGGCTAGCTGATGAGAGCTAATTAGCTCGAAATAGATCTATACTAGTCTCCCTTTATTTATTTATCAGTACAAATACAAAACATACCGTGTATGTATGTATGTATGTATGTATGTATGTATGTATGTATGTATGTGTATGTATGTATGTATGTATGTATGTATGTATGTATTTGTGTTACAACCCCTGGTATGCTCAAATATGGGAGGAAGGTCACTACTCCCTCTTTCTGTCCTTCGGCTCATCACAGAAGACCATGCAGGCAGAAAACCATATTTTTATTTTTAATGTTGCCTTTTTATATTTGTGTTGTGTTTACCTTTATTTATTTATCAGTACAAATACAACATATATATATATATATATATATATATATATATATATATATATATATATATATATATATATATATATATATATATATATATATATATATATATATATATATATATATATATATATATTTTACTGTGAAAGACAGAAATCTGGTGAATGTCGACATTCACATAGTCGCTTGGTGTATGTCCGAAATATTTGCTAAATACCCTTATTTATGACTTACACTAAATACCTAATCCTAACCCTAACCCTAACCCTAACCTAACTCTAACCCTAACCCTAACCCTAACCCTACGTATTTGGTATGTGTTGACATTCACCGGTGAAAGTCGACATTCACCAATTTCTGTCTTTCACTGTAACATATATATATGCTGGTTTTGTTGTATTCGGGTCTTTTCCCGTGTAAGGTTGAGATTGTCTTTGCAACGTTTCGGCAGGATCTCACCTGCCATCTTCAAGCGTGGGCTCAAAATGTGGGCTTAAAATGGGAACGGAGCTGCCGTCTTTCTGTAAGTCTTGGTGGGAGGGGATGGGGTGCTGGCTTTGTTTCAGTAAGTGGAATGATTGGTTGTGTGGTTGTATCATGATTGGTAGATTGGTGCTGATTGGTGCAGGTTGTGTGTGCATTGTTGTTTTGTATTGTAACGGCTTGGGTGGTGGGTGGTGTTCGTTTGTTGGCTAGGGCTGGTTTCCAGATGTTTGGTAGGCGGGAGGTATCATCACGTTTGTTCATGCTGTGGGGGTGTTTCTCTATTTCGATGGCTTCCATGATTATTCTCTTGTGGAGGTGTTCTGTTTTGGAGATTAACCTGGCTCCTTCAAAGTTGATTTCATGTCCTGTAGCTTTAAGGTGCTGGAAAAGGGAAGAGGTTTTTTCTTTTTTTCTTACTGCGTTTTTGTGTTCTGTGATGCGTGCATTTATTCTCCTGTTTGTTTGTCCTATGTATATTGCTGGGCAGATTTTGCATGGTATTTCCTAGACTCCTTGGTTTTCTAGCTGGATTTTGTCTTTGGGGTTTCTTAAGATGTTGGTTATTTTTTGGTCAGTGGTGAAGGCTGTCCTGATATTGTGCTTGTGGAGAATTTTGCTGATTTTATCTGTGGTGCCTTTGATGTAAGGGAGGAGGGCGATGCCATTGTCCTGTTCTGTATCTTGGTTTTTTGGGGGAGTTTCCTTTTGGATTAGGTTGGTGATTGTTTTTCTTTGGAATCCATTGGAGATTAATACATTTGTGAGTTTGTGTAATTCAGTTTTCAGGTGGTCTTTGTCGGCTAGGCGTTTGGTTCTGGAGATGAGGGTCTTGGCTACAGAGTTGATCTGTGCAGGGTGGTGATGGGATTGTGCATTTGAGTAGCGGTTGGTGTGTGTTTTTTCTGGTAGATGGTGTGTCCTAGGGAGCCATTGGGTTTTTTGTAGATTAGGACATCCAGAAAGGAAAGTTGGTTGTTTGCTTCTATTTCCATGGTGAATTGTATTTTGGGGTGTAGGTTGTTGAGATGTGTGAGGAAGTTGTCCAGTTTTTCTTTTCCATGTGGCCAAATCACGAAAGTGTCATCAACATATCTAAGCCAGAGTTTGGGTTTGTGTTCAGATTTGTCTAAGGCATTAGTTTCAAAATGTTCCATGTATAAGTTTGCAATGACAGGTGAGAGGGGTGATCCCATGGGTGCTCCTTCTATCTGTTTGTATCTTTGTCCATTATGGATGAAGTATGTGTTGGTTAGGCAGTGGTTGGTCAGGTCTAGGATGTGTTTAGGGGGGTTGTGTTTTTTCTGGATGGCTGTCAAGGCTTCTTTTATGGGCACTTGGGTGAAGAGGGATATGACGTCGAAACTGGGTCACTGGGTTGTAAGTTTTGTTTCTTTATTGTTTCTATGAAGTGGAGTGAGTTTTGTACGTTTGAGGTGATGGATTCTGCGTAGGGTTGGAGTTGTTTGGCGAGGAATTTGGCAAGGTTCTGTAGAGGTGAGCCTATGGAGCTGACTATGGGTCTGAGTGGTGTTCCTTCTTTGTGTATCTTGGGGAGTCCATAGAGTTTGGGGCATCTGGAAGATTTCTCTCTGGGGATGATTCTTTGCTGGATCTCTTCACTGATGGCAGAGGCTTTTATTTTGGATTTGGTGGTTTTTTCCAGGTAGGTGGTGGGGTCTGTGTTTATAGGTTTGTAAGCAGGGTCTTGGAGTAGGTTGGATAGTTTGGCTTGGTAGTCAGATGTGTTCATCACCACTGTGGCGTTTCCTTTGTCTGCTGGGAGAATGATTATGTTGTTGTCTTTCCTCAGGTTGGAGAGTGCTTTTTCTTCTTGTTGCTGTAAGTTGCTTCTGGGTGGATTGCTGGAGCAAAGGACGTTGCTGACTGCAAGTCTAATTTTATTGGCTTCATCTGGGTTGATTTTGATGAGTGTAGCTTCAACTCCGCATATGATGTCTTCAGTGGGGATGCGTTTAGGGGCAACTGCAAAGTTGAATCCTCTGGAAAGGACATTGGTTTCAGCTGTGGTGAGGGTTCTGTCTGATATGTTGTGTACTGTTTGTTTCATGAGTTGCTGAGGAGGGGGGTTAGGCTTCTGTTGTTTTTCTAGTCTGTAGAGTTTGTTGGAGTGTTTTTCTGTCTTATAGAAGGTTTCTTTTTCTGCTCTCCAAAGGGCTAGTTGTTTGAATTTGTCCCAGAGTGCTGGGTGGATTTTGTTGCTGAGTTTGAGGTGAAGAGTGAGTAGGTCCCGGTTGGTTTGGTCTAGTAGGAATCTTTTCCTGTGGAGTTCGTTTTTGATTAGGGCTAATTCAGTTCTTTTCAGGATCCTTTCGGTGGCTGAGGTTTGTGAATGGAATTTTAGTTGGAAGCATGTGGGGATCAGGCTTTTGTCTCGGCAGTTCCGTAGGAATGTTAGGTCACATAAGATGGTGGCTCTCCGGACTTCAAGCCTCTCATAGGATCTGGTGAGCAAGAAGGTTTCCTCCCCGTAGAGGTAAGATATTTGTTTTCGTAGATTTTCACGGGTGTAGGTATGCTGGTTTTGTTGTATTCGGGTCTTTTCCCGTGTAAGGTTGAGATTGTCTTTGCAACGTTTTGCAACACATATATATACACATACATACATACATACATACATACATACATATATGATTATTCATGTAATAACTGCAACTAGAATTGTATTTGCATGAAATTGGAAGGGTGAAGAGATCAACGGTTCATTTAGTGACCATTTGAATTTACAATGGCACTGAAAAAAATGACCTATGACCATTAATTCACACTTACAACCATTGCAGTATCCCAATGGTCACCTGATCAAAATTCAGGCTCGTATTTATGGCGGTTGCAGTGTCTCGTGGTCACGTGATCCCATTTTGCGACCTTTTGGGAGCCAGATTCACTTAACCACCACGCTGCCAACTTAACAACTGCAATAATTTACCGTGGCAAGAAAAGTCCTAAAATGGGGCAAAATTCGTTTAACGAATGTTTCACTTAGCAACAGAAATGTTGGGCTTGGCTATGGTCGTAAGTCAAGGACTACCTATATATATCAATAGAGTGATAGAAGCTAAAGTAATTTGCAAGAAGATAAGAATATAATGAATCGTGTTGATGTAAATTATAACAGTGGTCACCAACTGGTAGTCTGCGAGAAAATTTTGGTGGTCCACAGAAAAATTATTTGCATTTTATATATTGCACTAAATCAGGGGTCCTCAAACTACGGCCCCTGGGAGGGATACGTGCAAGGAACGCTTGTGTTGCTGCAGAGAGTCTCCCCCTTCGGGGTCTTTTTGTGTGGGTCGGAGGGGGGCAGAAATTCCCACTTGGGGTCTGCGTGGGCTTTGGGTGAAGGTTGGAGGGAAGGGCCACTGGTCGCGAAGAGCCGGAGGGCCTCGTTCCAGTGGGACTGCATGATGGCCTGGAATTGGCTGACCAATTTCCCCCCCCCCTGCTTTTAATGTCTTTCTGTTTTTGACTGTATGTAATATGTAACGGAGTTACACATCAATGCTCTGGCTAAAAAAAATTGCCATTTGCCTTCCTTCCTGCTTCTTGCTGGTATTTCTGTCAAGTCTTGTTTTGTTGCCCCCCCCCCACTGTGTTTTGATGTTCTATTAGTGGTAAACAAATAACTACAGGTGTTCTAATTGAGAGGAAATAAATCCCTAATAAACTCGGTGAACCTTGTTTTTCGCCCCTTCGGATCAGTTTGACAGAATGACAGGACCAAAAAAAAGAAAAGAAGTCTAAAGATTTCAAATATCTAATTTAATTACCAGTCAATTCCTCAACAGGGGGTGCTGTAAATATTGCTAGTGTCATTTGCCAGTTAAACTGGTTCTAATACTATGCTTGGCTCATGTTTACTTTTGGGGGAGGTGGAGGGAAGAATAATTTGATATTTGCTAATTTAACGACATCATAAAGTTCCTGTTTTGCAGATGGTAGCATTCCTCCCCCTTAGTGGAGATTTTTTAAAACCAAAGTGGGCATCCATTTTGAGTATTTGCAACCACAACATAGTGTGAGTCCATCACCAGCCCAATTCTCTCTCAGAAAGAAAGAAAGAAAGAAAGAAAGAAAGAAAGAAAGAAAGAAAGGAGGGAGGGAGGGAGGGAGGGAGGGAGGGAGGGAGGGAGGGAGGAAGGGGAGGGGAGGGGAGGGGAGGGGAAAGAGAGGGAAGAGAGGGAGGAGTGGTGGAGAAAAAGGGAGGGGGAGAAAGGGAGGGAGGAAGAGGACAAAGAGAGGGAGGGAGGGAGAAGAGAAAGGGAGGGAGGAGGAGGAGAGGGAGGGAGTGGAGGAGGAGGAGGAGAAAGTGAGGGGGAGGGAGAAGGAGGAGGAGAAAGAGAGGGAGAAGGAGGAGAAAGAGAGGGAGAAGGAGGAGAAAGAGAGGGAGAAGGAGAAGAAAGAGGGAGGGAGGAGGAAGAGAAAGGGAGGGAGGAAGAGAAAGGGAGGGAGGAGGAGGAGGTGAAAGGGAGGGAGGGAGAAGGAGGAGGAGGAGAAAGAGGGAGAAGGAGGAGGAGAAAGGGAAGGGGGGAGAAGGAAGAGAAAGAGGGAGGGAGGAGGAGAAGGAGAGAGGGAGGGAGAAGGAGGAGGAGAAAGAGAGGGAGAAGGAGGAGGAGGAGAAAGAGGGAGGGAGAAGGAGGAGGAGAAAGAGAGGGAGGGAGGAGGAGGAGGAGAAAGGGAGGGAGGAGGAAGAGAAAGAGAGAGGGAGGGAGGAGGAGGAAAGAGAGGGAGGAGGAGGAGAAAGTGGGAGGGAGGAGGAGGAGAAAGGAGGAGGAGAAAGAGAGGGAGAAGGAGGAGGAGGAGAAAGAGGGAGGTAGAAGGAGGAGGAGAAAGAGAGGGAGGGAGGAGGAGGAGGAGAAAGAGGGAGGGAGGAGGAAGAGAAAGAGAGGGAGGGAGGAGGAGGAAAGAGAGGGAGGAGTAGGAGAAAGTGGGAGGGAGGAGGAGGAGAAAGGAGGAGGAGGAGAAAGAGAGAGGGAGGGAGAAGGAGGAGGAGAAAAAGGGAGGGAGAAGGAAGAGGAGAAAGAGGGAGGGAGGAGGAGGAGAAAGAGAGAGGGAGGGAGAAGGAGGAGGAGAAAGAGAGGGAGGAGGAGGAGAAAGGGAGGGAGGGAGAGAGCTCAGGGTTGAACTGTAATATCGTTTTTGCTCTCTGAGCTTGGTTGTTTTCCTGAAGACATTTTATTACCCTACTAGGTAACATCATCAGTGCATTGATGTGGTCACTTTGCCAAGTAATAAAACACCTGCAAGTGAATAACTAAGCTGAGAAAGTGCCCAAGGACTTCAACAAGGTCCCTTCAACAAGGTCCCTTCCAACTCTGTTATTCTATTCTATTCTCATTGTCTATTAGCACTGATTGGCTTGCTTAGTTGGTGGTGCATTATATTACTAAGACAATAGCAGGAACAGCAGAGTTGGAAGGGACCTTGGAGGTCTTCTAGTCCAGCCCCCTGCTCAGGCAGAGGACCCCCTACCATTTCAGACAACTGGCTGTCCAATCTCTTCTTAAAAACTTCCAGTGTTGGAGCATTCACAACTTCTGGAGGCAAGTCGTTCCCCTGATTAATTGTTCTGACTGTCAGGAAATTTCTCCTTAGTTCTAGGTTGCTTCTTGATTAGTTTCCACCCATTGCTTCTTGTTCTACCCTTCAGGTGCTTTGGAGAACAGGTTGACTCCCTCTTCTTTGTAGCAGCTCCTCAAATATTGGAAGACTGCTATTGTGTCACCCCTGTCCTTCTTTTCATTAAACTAGGCATACCCAGTTCCTGCAACCGTTCTTCCTATGTTTTACACTCCAGTTCTCTAATTATCTTCGTTGCTTTTCTCTACACTCTTTCTAGTGTCTCAACATCTGTTTTTATATCATGTCGATACTAGATTACTATTGGGTTTGCTACAGCCTAAATATCTGGAATGTCTCTTGTTCTTTAGATGAAAGGGAAGACAAATAAGATGGATTTAATGTCTCTGCAACACTTAGGTGTATTTAGCAAACACTTGTTTTCCCCTGGAGATTTCTAAGTCTGCAGCCTATCTCCTGAAGATGCGTCCAAGGCATCACTTAAGAGACAGGTACTAATGCCCTAGAGATCCCCACCTGTGCTTCGTTTCTGATTTAAAAACCAAAAAGAAGCAGAACTTCATGCTTTGTGTCCTGAGCTGTCAACCAGATGCAGAGGAAATGCAAGACTGAAAAAAAAAAACAATGTGATTTTTACTACGCACTCCTTCGAGAAAGCACAAGTCAGTTGCTATAGGGGCATGTTTTTCTAGAATAGAATAACAAGAGTTGGATGGTACCTTGGAGGTCTTCTAGTCCAACCCCCTGCTTAGGCAGGAAACCCTACACTACTTCAGGCAAATGGCTATTCAACCTCTTCTTAAAGACTTCCAGTGTTGGGGCATTCACAACTTCTGGAGGCAAGTTGTCCCATAGATTCATTGTTCTAACAATGTTGGAGGGGTCAAAAATAATTAATATAACAACCCCAACCATTCCATAAACCCTATTTGAATAATGCAATTTTGACCATTATCTTGACATTTTAAAACCTATTTATTCTTGAAGACTTGAAATGCAAAGAATATTTTCAATCCAAATATTGGAATGCAAAGAAAGGAAAAAGTTAGCCATCACTGGCGTAGAACTTAGTGAACATGCATGCACACAGACACGTTTATTAATTAAAAAATAAAATAAATAAAATAATAAATAAATGAAATGAAATAAATGAAATGAATGAAATGAATGAAATGAATGAAATGAATGAAATAAATAAAATAAATAAAATAAATAAAATAAATAAAATAAATAAAATAAATAAAATAAATAAAATAAATAAAATAAATAAAGTAAATAAAGTAAATAAAGTAAATAAATAAATAAATAAATAAATAAATAAATAAAATAAAAATAAATAAAATAAAATAAATAAAATAAATAAAATAAATAAAATAAATAAAATAAATAAAATAAATAAAATAAATAAAATAAATAAAATAAATAAAATAAATAAAATAAATAAAATAAATAAAAATAAAATAAATAAATAAAAATAAAATAAATGAAAAATAAAATAAATGAAATAAATGAAATAAATGAAATAAACAATAAAATAAAAAATAATAAAAATTAAAACAATTAAATAAAAAATAATTCTGGATTTTACTTGACTAGTCATTGACAGCTAGAGGGGATGGTGCTCATCTCTATTTCAAAGCTAAGACACTTCCTTAGCTAGCATGATGTTACGGAGTGCTGTTCTCTCCCCACCAAAATGGTACCTATTTATCTACTTGCATTTGCATGCTGTCAAACTGCTCAGTTGGCAGAAGCTGAGGCAAGTAACAGGAGCTCACCCCATCGCATGGTGCTTGCGTCTCGAACCTGGGCTCTAGGCTTTCCAGCGGATGAGCCAAGCGTCTTAATCGCTGAGACACCGTGCTACATATATATAATATATATCCCAAAATGATAATTTGGTCTGCCTCTGCAGGTTTATGGAATAATGCGTTAAAGGTAATTCATAATGTATTATTTAATTGAATTAATCTCATGCAATTAAAGTAAGGGAACCATGCGAAATAATCATACATTTTTGTCTATCATTAATAAAATATAATTAATGAGAATTGTGTATTTGGTATAATATAATTACAGTTATTACCTTATTATAATCATGAGGCTTTGTTCTTGGTATGTTACGACATCATTATACAGGTACTTTGCAAAAGGAGCTTCCCAGCTCAAGGATATTACAGTCTAAAAGGATTAAAGAAGATTAAAAGGAGCTGCATTAATTGCAGTAATAAAGAGTTATGTGCACTATTACATTTTTCTGGTCTGCTTAATATATTTAACAATAACCAAATGGGCAAGGTTCATAGAACACAGTTACCGCAGAAAATATCTGGCCAGGGCTAACTCTAAGCCAGGGGTGTCCAAACTTGGGAACTTTAAGACTTGTGGACTTCAACTCCCAGCTGGCTGGGGAATTCTGGGAGTTGAAGTCCACAAGTCTTAAAGTTCCCAAGTTTGGACACCCCTGCTCTAAGCCATTTATCTATGGAGATACTCAATCATAAAGGACATGTTTGTCCCAAAAGTGGTTTTTTTTCCCCCTTCAAAAGACAATTGGTTTTTCTCTTTCTCTCACATGAGAAGCAATCCAACTGCTAACAATCAAACAACTGCAAAGATTATATATCCTTCTATTCCCCATCGGTCAGTTGGAACTGATGAAGCTTCTTGGATGGGAAGCGAAATGTTTTCAGAGAAAACAAAAAGAAAAGTTGTCAGAGGTGGTTCCAGAAAAATCAAATCTAGAAGCACACACCGGTAACTGACGCACCATCTTCTCTTCCAGTGTTTCTCAAAAGTCAATTTAGAATAAAATAAGAGTTGGAAGCGACCTTGTGGGTCATCTAGAGTCCAACCCCCCACCCAAGCAGGAGACCCTACATCATTTCTGACAAAGGGCAGTCCAGTCTCTTCTGGAAAGTCTCAAGTGATGAAGCTCCCACAACTTCCGAAGGCAACTTCTGTTCCATGGGTCGATTGTTCTCACTGTCAGAAAATTCCTCTTTATTTCCAGGTTGAATCTCTCCTTGGTCAGTTTCCATCCATTCTTCCTTGTCTGGCCTTCGGGTGCTTTGGAGAATAGCTTGACCCCCTCCTTTCTGTGGCAGCCCCTCAAATATTGGAAGATGCTCTCATGTCTCCCCTGGTCCTTCTCTTCACTAGACTAGCCATGCCCAGTTCCTGTTCATTGTATGTTTTAGCTTTCAGCCCCCTAATTATCTTGGTTGCTCTTCTCTGCACTCTTTCTAGAGTCTCAACCTCTTTTTTATACTGTGGTGACCAAAACTGGATGCACTATTCTAGGGGTGCTCTTACTAAGGCTTTTATAGAGTGGTCTACAGTTTCATTAAGGGATGCGGTGGCTCGGTGGCTAAGACGCTGAGCTTGTCGATTAGAAAGGTCGGCAATTCGGCAGTTCGAATCCCTAGCGGCGTGTAACGGAGTGAGCTCCTGTTGCTTGTCCCAGCTTCTGCCAACCTAGTAGCTCGAAAGCACATTAAAAATGCAAGTAGAAAAATAGGGACCACCTTTGGTGGGAAGGTAACAGCATTCCGTGCACCTTCTGCATTTAGTCATGCCGGCCACATGACCATGGAGACGTCTTCGGACCATGTTATTGTTGTTATTATTTTGCAGAACTTACTACGTTCTTCTTGTGAGCGTGGCCAGGCACGATACCAATTTTACATTCCCCAGGCTACAAACAAAATAGAACCCCAAAACATGATCAGACCAACATGTTAGTGCACAATCTTTTTGTTTATTTAAAGGCCTTTAACAGCTAAGAGCATCTGTAGGGTGTGTAATGTATGTTTGTTTTTTAAAGTCAAAATGGCAGCTGCCAATACGAAAAATGGGATTGGTGCTTTAATCGTAGGGTCTTCCTAGCCACTAACTTGGCTTTTCTGATTCCCTTCTCAGCAGATACACCTGCTAACCATTCTGTTTACAAAATGGTTACACTGGGGTAACACTAATCTCATAAATGCACATGTCTTTTTACTGCTGTCTCTCAGTGAGTTATCCCTTTAACCGCATTCAACGTGTCAGTTTATCTTCACATCCGGTTTCCAGCTGCCACTTAATCCTTTTTGCCTCCCCCAATGAAATGTTTCCCTCAGGACATGTCTCTATCTTCTCTCTTTTCGTTCTGCTTTTTTAATTTTTGTATCTTCTGAGTTTGCATTTTTCATCGGCTGTAATAAATATCTCTTGATGTACTTCGACGCTAATCTCACCCAGCTGCCCCGTACTGAGCCATCGTGGTGATATTTCACAAAATATCGCCCAGCAATTTGGAATTCCTTCACTGTAGATTGGATCAGTTATACGGTATATTTGGGGAATTTATTAGCGGCTGACAAAGCAGATCTTCCAATAATTTCTTGCCCTGTCTAATATATTAAAGATTTCGCTGGAAACTTAGTGATTTTCTTTAGAGTGATTTCTTTTCGATTTAACATAGCCACAGCATAATTTTGAGTTCAATGTTACAGGTAGGTAGGTAGGTAGGTAGGTAGGTAGGTAGGTAGGTAGGTAGGTAGGTAGATAGATAGATAGATAGATAGATAGATAGATAGATAGATAGATAGATAGATAGATAGATAGATGATAGATAGATAGATAGATAGATAGATAGATAGATAGATAGATAGATAGATAGATATAGAGGTAGCATAATTTTGAGTTCAATCTTACATGTAGGTAGGTAGGTAGGTAGGTAGGTAGGTAGGTAGGTAGGTAGGTAGGTAGGTAGGTAGAGATAGACAGATAGATGGATAAATAGATAGATAGAGATAGATAGAGATAGAGATAGATAGATAGATAGATAGATAGATAGATAGATGATAGATAGATAGATAGATAGATAGATAGATAGATAGATAGATAGATAGATATTTTTCAAAAGACTTCATTTAGCAAACTTAGAATGCATTTAAATAGCCCTTAAGGACCTTTTGGGGGGGGGTGAACTCATGATTTATGGATTTGATGATTAGAAAATACGATGATGTTCGTCCCTCGTGTTCGAAGCGGACCTTGACATCTAACAGGTTGTGGGCTGTCCACAATGTGTCCGCAGCAGTGGTGGGTTCTGCATCCCATCGCAAACGGTATGCTGCGACGGGGCTAGGCGCCCACCATGTGCACGTGCACTGTGCATGCATGCGCACCCATGCGCACCCACCACCCTGCGATGCTCTAGCTGCTTGGCAGAGCATTGCGCAGGCGGCCCAGTTGGGTCAAATACAGGTAAGGAGGGGGGGCAAGCAGGGGGCCCTCCGTAGCACCGTTCCGGTACGGTGCCTGCTGCTCCCAGCAGGCACTGGTACGCCCATACCGGGGCGTACTGGCTAGAACGCACCACTGGTCCGCAGATGGCTGGTAAGGCCCATACAGGCACAAAGTGCTCTGCAACATGTCGGACAGACACATGTGGGCACCATTGTTGCAGCCTTTGCAACTCTGGCTTTGCGGTGGGCTCGCTTCTCTTGTGCTACAGTTGTCCTTCTGTCCTCAGATGTCTGGAAGATGTCTTGGTGGATCAGCCTGCACCATGTTGATAGATCTTGTACCAAGATTTCCCAGGAGGCTTCGTCGATATCCAAGGACTTGAAGGAGGCTTTCGTGTCTTTCAAAAAAAAATTTACTACCGGTTCTGTGGCCGTGGCTTATTTTGTGGGCGTGGCTTGGCAAATTTATGTTTCAGATTGGAGATGGGAAATAAAGTATGCTGTGAAATGTTTTTTAAAAAAATGCCAAAGAAAGCAGCAACCCGAGCCACGCCAAGCTGAACACAGGAGAGCTGGAGGGTTCAAAGAGCATGTGGTTTTCTCCGCTACCTGTGAGCTCCAGGAGGGGTGGGGCAGCAGCCGAGGGAGCAAGCCAGCAATCTGTCGGCTGCCGAGCACCCTGCTCATGAGTAAACTTGCTCACGAGTAAACTGCAGATTAGAGGCACCCGGCAGATCCTGGCATACTCACTTGGCTGCCCCGGATCTCACAGGCAGCATACGAAACTGCCGCCTCCTGCCTCCATGCATCAAGGAGGTGGGGAGGCTCGATCCCACTTGAGAGGCCGTGGTTGCGAAGACTTGGGACTCCCTGAGCAGCCCATGCTGCTTACCTGGGTGTAGGCACTAGGAGGCAGTTGTGTGGATGCATGTGGCGAAGACGAGGCAGGGTGAGTGTCGAAGCAAGCCGGTTCTGGGGCGTGGCCAGCCAGCCATCACTACCGGTTCGGTCACCGACGCCCAATTACCACTACCTGTTCTCCTGAACCAGTCCAAACTGGAAGCAACCCACCTCTGGTGTCTTTGTATCATTTCCTTTGTTCCCCTTGCGATCTCTCTCCTTGAGACAGCTCGCCATAGAGGAGTTGTTTAGGGATGCCATGGTCTGGCATCCTTGCAACATGGCCTGCTCCAGCGTGTCTGGACTTTGTTCAGCTGGGTGTGAACAGATGGCAGGGCTGCTCTGGAGAAGACTTCTGTGTCTGGCGCCTTGTCCTGTCACCAGATCCTTAGATGTGTGTGGAAGGGGTTCAGTTGCCTAGCGAGCCTCCTAGTACACAGTCCAAGTCTCAGTGGCCTACATCAGGGTAGTTAGCACTACTGATTGGTAGACTTTGAGCGTTGTACCAAGGCTTACTCCACAGCGGTCCCGCGCATTGGCCAGTAGTCTGCCAATTGCAGAGCTTGCCTTGGAGATTGTTCAGTTGACCTCAGTGTCAATAGTCACTTCACGGGAGGGAGTGCAGCCATACTAGAAAATATAAATTATGAAAAGAAGGAAAGTTGGATGTGACCTGAGAGAGAGAGAGAGAGAGAGAGAGAGAGGGAGGGAGGGAGGGAGGGAGGGAGGGAGAGAGAGAGAGAGAGAGAGAGAGAGAGAGAGAGAGAGAGAGAGAGGGAGAGGGAGAGAGAGAGAACAATATAAATGTATTTATGTTACAATCGGAATCCACTTCTTTGTGTTTCTTTTTTCTTTCTTTTTATTCTTTTTCTTTATTTTTTTCCCCCACCTTTCTCATACTTTACTTGACCGCTTATTTTTAACTTAAAATGTCCACTATTCTGTGGGGAAAACCTTCTTTAATGAAAATGAGAAAGAGAGGGAATTTAAAGAAAGCTGAAATACAGGAAGAACAGATAGCTAAGCTTTACTTAGCCTGGTTCAGGCAATAAATCGGAAAGTAAGTGTATTTAGAATTAGTCCTGATTTTGCAGTTTGCCACACTGGGACTTTAGTAGAAATCTGAATCTGAAGCGCTTATCATTTCTTCCAGATGTTCTACTTAATAGCAAGAACACTTGTGCTGTCTAAGTCTTTACTCTCTAGTACCTACACATAAGAGGAAGGGGCTTCTAAATCAAACGGAGGGCTCATAAAATGTGAGGTCTTGGTGCCCTCTGAGCTTCCTTTTCTTTCAGACATTTCATTGTCCAACTAGGTACCATCATCAGCAATAGTAGGCAGTGAGGTTTGGTATAGTTTATTTTATTGTCATTGCACATCATACAACAAAATTAAATGCCATCCCTAATGACTGGTTGGGTGAGCGTCGCCATGGTGGGAGTGGCCAGGGGGCAAAAATGGGCTGCAGAGGGGCCGTGCCACACACGCAAATATACACACACACCATGCCCCATTTTAGGCCTAGTAGGCCTCCATGCAGCCTCCTGGGAGCAAGAACGGCCCATGGGGGGGGGATGCACAGCACCACTCCCCTGGACCCCATTTTGCAGTAGTGGGTTTCAAAAAATTTTTAAACCTCTTATGTAGGTGTGGCTTGCTTTGTGGGAGTGGCCTGTCGGCCATGTGACCGGGTGGGAGTGGCTTGCCAGTCATGTGACCGGGTGGGCATGGACAACTTGTAAAATGTGGTGAAGCTCACTTAACAATGCTCTTGCTTAGCAACCAAAATGTTGGCTCAGAAACTCTGGCATTTGAAGCACGCAAGTCTTAAAGCTGTCAAGTTACAAGACCCTTGCACCCCTAACCCTTTAGAAAAAAATCCCCAGGGGTGTTAAAACTTGACAGCTTTAAGACTTGTGGACTTCAACTCCCAGAATTCCTCCTCCAGTCATGTTGGCTCAGGAACTCTGGCATTGAAGCGTGCAAGTCTTAAAGCTGTCAAGGTACAAGACCTTTGCACCCCTAACCCTTTAGAACAAAAAATCCTGGGGTGTTCAAACTTGACAGCTTTAAGACTTGTGGACTTCAACTCCCAGAATTCCTCCTCCAGTCATGTTGGCTCAGGAACTCTGGCATTGAAGCGTGCAAGTCTTAAAGCTGTCAAGGTACAAGACCTTTGCACCCCTAACCCTTTAGAAAAAAAAATCCTGGGGTGTTCAAACTTGACAGCTTTAAGACTTGTGGACTTCAATTCCCAGAATTCCTCCTCTCGCTCTTCATCTTGATGATGTGCGGATGGGATGGGGGGGAGGGAGCTGGAACCGGTTCTAAACGGCACTGTAGATTTCTGGAACCTCTTCTATAGAAGAGCTTAGAACTGGCAGGAACCCACTCCTGCCATTTTGGGCTTAGTGGGCCTCCGAATATCCTCCTGGGAGCAAAAATGGGCTGGGGGGGGGGGAAATGCTGTAACCCCCCCTGCTTCCCATTTTGGGCCTAGTAGGAATCCTTGCACTTACTTGAGAGCCAAAACAGGGCATGTAGGGATTCCTGGAAAGGGCGGGGCATGAAAGGGCATGGCCAACCAAGAATTTAACAACTGGTTTGCCCGAACCAGCCCGAAGCGGCTGAATCTCACCCCTGCATTTGTTCTCATTTTATATTCTAGTGGTTTGCCCTGTCCATATTCTTAGTGATTCTTTGACTTAGCTTGTTTGTTAATTGGGGTGTTCTTTGAGTCTTGATTGCTGGTCTAATGTTAGCCTTGGTGTTAATTTATATACTTTGTAGCCTTATTTTCTTGTTTTATTCTTCAAAAGCCAAGATTAAGGGATCCTGGCTCTCCAGAATATCTTAATTCATCAAGATTTCGTTTGACCTTTGAAAGCTTTCCAGGATTTTGGCTGGAAAGAGAAGAACTCGCGTTGCCAACTGAAGCGAAGGGAACCTCAGAAGAACAGGTGCAACAGAATTGCACTGCTAGTTGTTTATTTCGTGCTGCAAACACCTAAGAAGCTGTGATGATTTGAAGGTTACAGGCAGAGAAAACGTTTTGGAGAACATATGCTACGCAAGAAGATTAACTTCTCTCTTTCTTCTAACAGGAGGGGACTAGAGGCTAAAACATAGGAAAAACGATTGCAGAAATTGGGTATGTTTAGTTTAATTTTTTTTAAAGGACCAGGGGTGACAGGATAGCAGTGTTCCAATATCTAAGAAGAGGGAGTCAAACTATTCTCCAAGGCACCTGAGGGCAGGACAAGAAGCAATGGGTGGAAACTAATCAAGGAGAGAAGCAACCTAGAACTAAGGAGAAATTTCCTGACAGTGAGAACAATTAATCAGTGGAACGACTTGCCTCCAGAAGTTGTGAATGCCCCAACACCGGTGGTGTTTAGCAAAAGATTGGATAACCAATTTTCTGAATTGGTCTAGGATTTCCTGCTTGAGCAGTGGGTTGGACTAGAAGACCTCAAAGGTCCTTCCCAACTTTGTTATTCTTCTAACTTTGGCAGAAAGTATATTTGAGAAAAAGGTGCCCCCAAATATCACCTCTTTGTAAATCTCTGGAATGGAGATTGGAGATCATTTCAGATATGTTGATCTAATTTTTATGCTCTCTTTAATAGGCAGAAATATAAGGAAAAAACAGGCATTCAATAGAAGCAGGAAGAGAAAGCCATGGCAAACGTTGTTTTCCCCAACAATATGTCTTTTATCTTCTTTTTTTCCCCTGCCTTTATTTTTTTTTAATGAATAACTCAAGACAGCATGCATATTTAATGCTCCTTCTATTTTCCCCACAACAACTCTGTGAGGTAGACTGGGCTGAGAAAGTGTGACTGGTCCCAAATTACTCAGCTGGTTATCATCAGGAGATAGTGAGTTCTAGTTCCACCTCAGAACTAGAACTCACCATCTTCTGATGATTGGCCTAAAGTTACCCAACTGGCTTTCATGTTTAAGGCGGGATTGGAACTCAAAGTATCCTGGTGATTGGCCCAAAGTCATTCAACTGGCTTTTGTGCCTAAGGTGACTCTAGAACTCACAGCCCCTAGCAATTAGCCTAAAGTTACCCAGCTGGCTTTCATACCTAAGGTGGGACTGGAAGTCTCCTGGTGATTGGCTCAAAGTCACCCAGCTTGCTTTCATCTCTAAGGCAGAACTAGAACTCCCAGCCTCCTAAGGAATGGCCCAAAGTCACCCAGCTGGCTTTCGTGCCTAAGGCGAGACTAGAATTCACAAGGTGTTTTGTCCAAAAATCACCCAGCCAGCTTTCATGGTTAAGGTGGGACTAGAACTCTCTTGGTGTTTTGCCCAAAATCATCTAGCTGGCTTTCATGCCTAAAATAGGACTACAACTCACCAACTCCTGGTAATTGGACAAAGTCACCCAGCTGGCTTTCACACCTAAAGTGGGACTAGAACTCAAAGTCTCCTGGTGACTGGCCCAAAATCATTCAACTGGCGTTCATGTCTAAGGTGGTTCTAGAACTCACCGTTCCCTAGCAATTAGCCCCAAATCACCCAGGTGGCTTTCATGCCTAAGGCAAAACTAGAATTCACAGTGCCTTGGTTCCTACCCTGGTGCCGTAACCACTAGACTAAACTGTCTCTCTCTATATTTAATGTTCAATTATTTCATCCCTGTAGCAACAGCTACACTGTTACTACAATGTAAAAATGGATTTTATCAATCTCCTCACCCATCAGGTCCACATATCTATGGACCTCTGGAGTTTCTGACCCATCCATAGAAGGCGAGAAGTAATTAAATAAGTGCCTGACTCTAAGTTTCAACTCTTGTGTTTTATAGCGGTGTGTACTGTCTTTGGGAGACCTTTTCGTTAGGAGTTAATTAAAAGTCTGAATTAAGATCTACAAGATGCTACGAGTGTGAAAAAATGAGGAACAGTTGCAAAAAAATAATAATGATGCACTGGTTAGACTTAGGTGAGTCATCTCTTTGCTCCTTTCTTTTAAAGAAGTTGCAGAAATCTATATTTTGGGGGGGCTTTGTTACTTATTTTAATATTTTGGTACTTAGAGCAGAAGTGGAATTCAGCTGGTTCGGATTGGTTTGCCTGAACGGTAGCAGAAAACACAGCTCTATGTCGTCCTATTTAGGCATGTTTTTGAGGCCAAGCGCATGCGCGGAAGTGGATGCAAAGTGCGCAGGGGCGCATGGGGCAAACCAGTGGTAACAAAATGTGAAACCCACCACCGACTTAAAGATTTGAAAAGTAGTCAGTCTCCTTTTAAACATTAGGACTTTTGCAACATTATAGCCTCAGGGGATTCTTCTTCTTAAACCAGCAAAAGGAACTGATTATTTGTTTGTTTGTCTGTGTTCCCACTTTCATTATTTACTTAATTATCTCAAAGTGATAAAGATAGATAATATTCCTTTCTCCTCCTACTTTCTCCACAACAACCTGTAGATGGGTTGGACTGAGAGTGAGTGATTGGCCCAAAATCACCCAGCTGGCGTTTGTGCCTAAGGCAAGACTAGAATTCACAAGCTCTTAGTGTTTTGTCCAAAATCACCCAGCCAGCTTTCATGGTTAAGGTGGGACTAGAACTCTCCTGGTGGTTTGCCCAAAATCATCTAGCTAGCTTTCATTCCCAAGATAGGACTACAACTCGCCAAATCCTGGTGATTCACTCAATGTTAGCCACCTGGCTTTCATGCCTAAGGCAGGACTATGTCAGAGTTTGCAGCAGCAATCACATCCAGAAAGCACACACAGGTACCTGATTCAGCAGGATTCATTAACTTCTCTTTACATACAGGTGAAACTCGAAAAATTAGAATATCGTGCAAAAGTTCATTTATTTCAGTAATGCAACTTAGAAGGTGAAATTAATATATGAGATAAGACTCATTACATGCAAAGCAAGATAGTTCAAGCCGTGATTTGTCATAATTGTGATGATTATGGCGTACAGCGCATGAAAACCCCAAATCCACCATCTCAGAAAATTAGAATATTACATGCAATCAATGAAACAAGGATTGTACGTAGAACAATATCGGACCTCTGAAAAGTATAAGCATGCATATGTACTCAGTACTTGGTTTGGGCCCCTTTTGCAGCAATTACTGCCTCAATGCGACGGGGCATGGAAGCTATCAGCCTGTGGCACTGCTGAGGTGTTATGGAAGACCAGAATGCTTCAATAGCGGCCTTCAGGTCTTCTGCATTGTTCGGTCTCATGTCTCTCATCTTTCTCTTGGCAATTCCCCATAGATTCTCTTATGGGGTTCAGGTCAGGCGAGTTTACTGGCCAATCAAGCACAGCAATCCCACAGTCATTGAACCAGTCATTGGTGCTTTTGGCAGCGTGGGCAGCTGGAAAATGAAGTCAGCATCCCCATAAAGCTCGTCTGCGGAAGGAAGCATGAAGTGCTCCAAAATCTCCTGGTAGACGGCTGCGTTGACCCTGGTCTTAATGAAGCACAGTGGTCCAAAGTCCTGTTGCTCAGTGGTCCAAAGTCCTCTTTTCTGATGAGAGTAACTTTTGCCAAAAGCACCAAAAACTGGTTCAATGACCATGGGATTCCTGTGCTTGGTTGGCCTCTCCATTCTTCCTCCATACTCTGGGTCCTTGGTTTCCAAATGAGATGTAAAGGGGAAAAAACAGTCAGTAAATGGATTGCTGTAAACCAAGGACTACCTGAATTCCAAAGTTTCATTACAGGGTTAGTCAGAGGTATTCAACTGAGACCTACATCTTCAAACGTGGGTCACAGTTCGAACTATTTCCACATATTTTTTTTTTTCTGAATACATTCCTTCCCGGTAAATTGCAGGACGTGAACATTTTTCAGCAAACTTGCCAAAAAGGAGACAGCAAAAAAAAAAAAAAAAAATTAAGTGCTCTTACTTTCACCTTGCCAATCTGATGCCAGCAAAAATCCCTTCTAACAGACAGAAACATGACAAATGCCACTGGGATCACGCATTGCTACTTGAGGCTGTGACAGTTTAGTATTTCTCTATCTTTCTCATTTTCTGACTTTGCCACAAAATAGGAGAGAGTGGGAGGTTTGAAGGAAGGCTAGTAAAAATATACCGTCGTATTTGTAGTAGGAGTGTTGGAGAGAACGAAAGAAAGAAACCTTCATACCTCTAAAGAATCATTCCAGTTCCTCTGCTTTCTTGGTTTGCTTGGCTCTTCTGGTCCTTTATTTATCACCACCACTTGTTTGCTGAGACACTGCCTTTGATTCAAAATGTCACTCAAATCGCCTCTGATTTGAAACAGTCTTAACTAGTTGATAACCTGGTGTTGGCCAGGTATTTATTTATAGAGGGGAAATTTCCAGACCAAACGTAATTTCTAATGTTGGACTTTCCCACCAGAGGAAGCCCCCTTGTGGAGTACTGTGAAGCCATTATCATGGCAACTCCACTGCGCTGCACAGTAAGAGCCATTTTACGGCAGTACGGTAGAAGCCATTTTCAGGCACAACAGGCTGTATCTTAACAGAACACACCCTCCGAGGGGCGTTAGGGGTGTCTTACCCCCACAGCATTTTTCTCCAGAGAGTAAGTCATCTGTGCACCAAGTTTGGTTGAAATTGCTCGAGGCGTTCTAGACTTATGCTGGAATATAAACACACAAAGCCATTTTTATATATACATAGAAGATTATCATTCCTCCATTGCAGTTCAGACTCAAATGCCATTAGGCATAGTGGTCACCTTTATGTGTGAAGAGCATCTCAATGCTTAGGCATTCAATTTCACTGACAGATTGCCTTTAGTGGTGTCCTTGGGCCTTTTGTTCAACGTGCTGGAGAGATGAGAGAGTCTTAGTATCAAGTGCTGGTAGGACGTCTGAAGTTCTCTGAAGTTCAACATCAGCCTGGAATAAGTGAGAGACGTTTCCCTAGTCTTCCAATATCTCAGGGGCTGCCACAAAGAAGCTATTCTCCAAAGCACCTGAAGGCAGGTCAAGAAGCAACGGATGGGAACTATTGAAGGAGAGAAGCAACCTAGAACTAAGGAGAAATTTCCTGACAGTGAGAACAATTAATCAGTGGAACAACTTGCCTCCAGAAGTTGTGGATACTCCATCACTGGAGGTTTTCAAGAACAATCATTGGTATGAAATGGGATAGAGCCTCCTGCTTGAGCAGGCAGCTGAACTAGAAGACCTCCGAGGTCTCTTCCAACTCTGTTAGTCTGTTAAACTATTCCCCTTCTCCATTTCTTTTTATGAGACAAGTTTGCCTTCCTGTTTCAGCATTTTAATGCTTGCTTGCCTTTTGGATGTCTGAAGGAAACCAAGCAGGCTGGAATAACCTGAATCTGAATAATTCCTATCCTTCCATAGACCACTCCTAAGCCATCAGAGAAATACAGTATATCTCTGCCTACACATTAACTAGCCATTTAACTCCAGCTATGGACGCAGTGGCTCAGTGGCTAAGATGCTGAGCTTGTTGATTAGAAAGGTTCGAATCCCTAGCGCCGCGTAACGGAGTGAGCTCCCGTTACTTGTCCCAGCTTCTGCCAACCTAGCAGTTCGAAAGCATGTAATAAAATGCAAGTAGAAAAATAAGAACCACCTTTGGTGGGAAGGTAACAGCGTTCTGTGTGCCGTCGGCATTTAGTCATGCCGGCCAAATGACCCCGGAGACATCTTCAGACAGCGCTGGCTCTTTGGCTGTGAAACAGAGATGACCACTGCCCCCTAGAGTTGGGAATGACTAGCACTTATGTGGGAGGGGAACCTTTACCTTTATGGATTTAATAGGCTAATTATGGAGCTATGCAGTGTGATAGCTCACTGTTAAAAATTCTGTTTATATATAGTACCACAGAGCAAGTAAAGAGTACAGTCACCATGTGCTTCATTGGTCAGCTGTTCAACTGTAACAGGAAACTGGAAACTCTACTTAGAACAAAAGAGCATTGAGTATATACCATAGATCCAAACTTGTAAACATTATCATCTATTGGCTGAATACTACAGTTGTTGTTGCCTAGAAATATATTCCAACAATGAATTCCAACACTCACATGGTTAGGACGCTGGGTTGATGATCAGCAAGCCTACGTTTGAGATCCAAGTGCTCCTGTGTGACAGGGTGAGCTCTCATCAATTGCTCCAGCTCCTGCTGATCTAACAGTTCAAAAGTGTGTAACTGCGAGTAGATAGATAGGTATCATGTAGGTGGATGCATTAATAGGTATGTTTAAGGAGCCCCGAACCGGGCATTCCCTGGGCAACAGTATCCTTTCAACCCGGAAACACCTTAATCGCTTCCAATACGATTGCAGGTACAAACTACAGCTAACTGATTCAGCCAAATATGCCCGATTCTATCCAAATGGAAATAAGATTTTAGATAGAGTTTCATATCCATTCCTCCCAGGAGTCAGTAGAATTGGAATCCTCATCTACAGTTACAAGAAAACACTGGAGGGGGAGGTTGTGATGTAGTGTGATGATTCCTGGGAATTCTTCCCAATATTTTTACTCTAATGAGATGTCAGGTGGTACCACGATTTTCCAACAAAACAGAGACATATCACATATTCCATCACAAAAAGATATCAGGAGATTTAGTCCCTTACCAGCTGTAACATATGGCTGTGAAAACGGGATCATTAGAAAGCTGAATGAAGAATATTTTTTTTGTTGAACGTGTGTCGGGCAGCAAGAACAAAATGAGGCAAAACTAGACTCATTGGGGGGAAGCACTAATAATGAAGCTAAAGCTAACATATTTTAACACAGAGGCAAGAGTCATTGGAGAAGATCCTGGTGAGAAGAAAGAGGGAAGAAGAAAGTATAAGAAAATAGAAAGAGGAAGGAAACTAGAAAGAAAAGAGAAGGAAGGGGAGGGCGGAAGAAAGAAGAAGAGGAGGAGGAGAGGAAAAGGAAGAAAAAGAAAAGAAGAAGAAGGTTAGATATTATCATTAATGATATAAAAATAAACTTAGAAGAATTCAAAGAAGTTGTTACTGGCAACTGGTCTTGGCAAAATATGTCTAGCTGCTTATTTTCCAAGTTAGCAACGGTAAGTAGAATGGTGAGAGGGGAAGAATCAGCTGTGTCACACGATTGAGATGAGCTAGAAAGCAGGAAATAAAGGACAGGATAAGGCAGGGGTGAGTGGCCTGGCCAACTGATCATGGAAGTAACTGGTTCACCGGAACTGGTCCAAGCTGGCTGAATACCACCTCTTACACTGCATACAATTTCAGGGAATCCCAGGCTCCCCCAATCTACAATAGTCGCTTTCTATGCTGGAAGATGTTTTGTGTGGGGCCCTTCCAGTTATCTAAAAGACTGTCTACCAAAAACATTTGAGATGACCTTGAGATGCCTAGAGATTTATGGTTGAGAAGAATCAAATGATCTTCTGGTGTTCCTGGAACATAGTTTGGGTCACAGCTAGAAATAGTTATAAAGATATTTATGGAAGGAGATGTGAGCCAAAGGAAAAAATAGTAGAATAGGCAGAGAAAATTATGCAGCTCTCAACAGCATACAGCAGGAACTGTGGACTTCAAAAAAAAAGAGTAGATAGACAAGGGAAATTTACTTTTTAAAGCTTGGGCAAGCAAGCTCTAAAGGAAAAATATTGATCTCATGATTCCATAGCTTAATAGCTACCACAAAATCAGGGGGACATAGGTTAGATTAAAAAGGATATTTTCTAGCTCATTTCAGACCAGCTATTGCCTGTGATTGTGGATTTTCAGTCTGAGAATTTACCTTTTCTTCCAGACTATCGGAAAAAGGTTACAAACATAAAACCAAGACCAGTAGGAAAAATCTAATATTTTTTTAAATTTATATTTATGGAGAATTTTACATAGAGTGAAAGTCAAATTTAAGGAAATGATGGAGGAGGAGGAAGAGGAGGTTGTGAGTATGAAAAATGGTCGTAAGTCATTTTTTTCATTGCCGTTGTAAATTCAAACAGTCACTAAAAGAACTGTTGTAAGTCGAGGACTACCTCTACTTGTGGCAGCATATTCCAGGCCCCTCCCCTTCTGTAAGTGCCTTATGTCACACACAAGTACAAAAATGCACAGGTACAGTATAGGTGATACCTTGCTCAGTAGTAGTAACTGTGAAAGGGATCTTGGAGTCCTAGTGGACAACCATTTAAATAGGAGCCAGCCGTGTGCAGCAGCTGCCAAAAAAGCCAACGCAATTCTAGGCTGCATCAACAGAGGGAGAGACTCAAGATCACGTGAAGGGTTAATACCACTTTATAATGCCTTGGTAAGGACACACTTGGAATACGGCATTCAGTTCTGGTCGCCACGATGTAGAAAAGATGTGGAGACTCAAGAAAGAGTGCAGAGAAGAGCAACAAAGAGGATTAGGGGACTGGAGGCTAAAACATATGAAGAACTGTTGCTGGAACTGGGTACGTCTAGTTTGATGAAAAGAAGGACTAGGGGAGACATGATAGCAGTCTTCCAATATCTCAGGGGCTGCCCTAAAGAAGAGGGAGTCAAGCTATTCTCCAAAGCACCTGAGGGTAGAACAAGAAGCAATGGGTGGAAACTAATCAAGGAGAGAGGCAGCCTAGAACTAAGGAGTAATTTCCTAACAGATAGAAAAATTAATCAGTGGAACAACTTGCCTTCAGAGGTTGTAAATGCTCCAACACTGGAAGTTTTAAAGAAGATATTGGATAACCATTTGTCTGAAATGGTACAGGGTTTCCTGTCTAAACAGGGGGTTGGACTAGAAGGCCTCCAAGGTCCCTTCCAACTCCGTTCTTCAATTCCATTCTAGCACACTGCCACAATAGACATCTTACTTGCTTTGATTGTCTCATCCCATCTTCATTTAATCATTTCGGATTTTTTTTAATGACCTTTAGTCTTGCTAGAACTCTTAAACAGATGGCATTTATCTAATAAATGTGGTAGATTTCATTTTAAAAAGAGAAACATATGTCTGAATTCTCTCTTTTTTTTCTGCACAAAGTCACATCCAAATATGTGGACTGGCTTGGAGTTATGAAAGTTCTTTAGATCTCTCATATAGACCTGTGGCCTTTCGGGTGCGTTTCAAGGTATTGATCACCATCTTTAAAGCGCTCCATGGCAGAGGACCTAGTTATCTGCAGGATCGCATCCTACCACACACGTCCCTGCGACCTATCCGCTCACACAGAGAGAGGCTCCTCCTGGTGCCGTCTGCTAGGCAATGCCAGCGGGCGACACATAGGAGTAGATCCTTCTCTGTGATGGGCCCAACCCTCTGGAATGACCTCCCCCCAGACATTCGAACTACCACCGACCTCCGTTCCTTCCGGCAAAAGTTAAAGACTCACCTGTTTCAATCAGCTGGCCTGGCACTTTCTTAGTTTTACCTCCCAGGGATTTATTTTATTTTAGGGTTTGGGGTTTTAATAGTGATGTTTTAAGATTAGAATTATTTATTTCTTAGTACAGCCTATCTCCCCCTCCAAATGTATCTTAAATGTAGTTTAAATGTATTTAATTATTATGACTGATTTTATTATATTTATTATATTGACTGTACACCGCCCCGAGTCCCTTTTTGGGAGAGGGGCGGTCTAAAAATCTAAGAAATAAATATAGCAACCATCTGTTAAACCAGGATAAACCATTTGATTTATGCTGCATTGTTCTGATGAAAGCTTCTACCTCACCAAACGCTTTTCCTCAATATACTAAAGCGGTTGAAAATATCTTTTGATATGCGCTGTAATACACACCGACAGTTGCATCCTTCTCGAAGGGGTCCTATAAAGCTATGTTTTCCTGGTATCTGAGGCTCACCTTACAAAAAATGAAGTAAATGGTATTTCATTAATAATATATTCAAAACTGCCCGTGGAAAATTCTGTGGCTAATGAAATAGATTCCATCTTTGCAAACAATGAACAATCAAATTGGTCTTTCTTAGGCAGACAGTTTTCCCAGTTGCAATGTGAAAGTTGGACCATACTTTCTGAGCATCAAAGAATGGAGGCCTTTGAACTCTGGTGCTGGAGAAGACTCCTGCGAGTCCCTTGGACTGCAAGATGATCCAAACGTCTAGGTCAGTCCTAGAGGAGATCAACCCTGACTGGTCTTTAGAAGTCTTGAGATCCTGAAGAGGAAACTCAAATGCTTTGGCCACCTAATGAGAAGGAAGGACTTCCAGGAGAAGAGCCTCATGCTGGGAAAGGTTGAGGGCAAAAGAAGAAGGGGACGACAGAGAAGGAGGTGGCTGGATGGAGTCACTGAAGCAGCAGCTTAAATGGATTCCAGAGGATGGTAGAGGACATGAAGGCCTGGAGAAACGTTGTCCATGAGGTCACGATGGGTCGGACACAATTTCGCAACAAACAACAACAGGCTGACAGTAACAACTTCAT
Source organism: Natrix helvetica (assembly GCF_964273705.1). NCBI lineage: Eukaryota > Metazoa > Chordata > Lepidosauria > Squamata > Natricidae > Natrix > Natrix helvetica. The sequence continues at coordinate 72,016 of NW_028113573.1, forward strand.
CTTTAGGTTGAAGAATTCTGCAATTTATCTGTGCAAATGACACCAAAATCCATGCATTTTTGTTAAACCAATATGAAGAATGTACACTACAGGTAATCCTTCCATTACTCTTATGTTCCACTGGTTGCTGATCTGCTTCCTGGTCGAATTCAAGGTGTTGATTATCACCTATAAAGCACTTTGTGGCAGTGGTGAAATTCATTTTTTTTACTACCGGTTCAGTGGGTGTGGCTTGGTGGGATGCTGCAAAATCCCCATTCCTTCCCCACTCCTTGGAGAAGGATATTGCAAAATCTCCATTTCCCACCCTACTCCTGGGGAAGAATACTGCAAAATCTCCATTCCCACCCTACTCCAGGGGAAAGGATACTGCAAAATCTCCATTCCCACCCCACTCCAGGGGAAAGGATACTGCAAAATCTCCATTCCCTCCCCACTCCAGGGGAAGGATACTGCAAAATCTACATTCCCACCCCACTCCTGGGGAAGAATACTGCAAAATCTCCATTCCCACCCTACTCCAGGGGAAGGATACTGCAAAATCTCAATTCCCACTCCCCTCCAGGAGAAGGTTACTGCAAAATCTCCATTCCCTCCCCACTCCAGGAGAAGGTTACTGCAAAATCTCCATTCCCACCCCACTCCAGGAGAAGGTTACTGCAAAATCTCCATTCCCACCCCACTCCAGGAGAAGGTTACTGCAAAATCTCCATTCCCACCCCACTCCAGGGGAAGGTTACTGCAAAATCTCCATTCCCACCCTACTCCAGGGGAAGGTTACTGCAAAATCTCCATTCCCACTCCCCTCCAGGGGAAGGTTACTGCAAAATCTCCATTCCCACCCCACTCCAGGGGAAGGTTACTGCAAGATCTCCATTTCCACCCTACTCCAGGGGAAGGTTACTGCAAAATCTCCATTCCCACCCCACTCCTGGGGAAGAATACTGCAAAATCTCCATTCCCACCCTACTCCAGGGGAAGGTTACTGCAAAATCTCCATTCCCACTCCCCTCCAGGAGAAGGTTACTGCAAAATCTCCATTCCCACCCCACTCCATGGGAAGGTTACTGCAAAATCTCCATTCCCACTCCCCTCCAGGGGAAGGATACTGCAAAATCTCCATTCCCACTCCCCTCCAGGGGAAGGTTACTGCAAAATCTCCATTCCCACTCCCCTCCAGGGGAAGGTTACTGCAAAATCTCCATTCCCACTCCCCTCCAGGGGAAGGTTACTGCAAAATCTCCATTCCCACTCCCCTCCAGGGGAAGGTTACTGCAAAATCTCCATTCCCACTCCCCTCCAGGGGAAGGTTACTGCAAAATCTCCATTCCCACCCCACTTCAGGGGAAGGTTACTGCAAAATCTCCATTCCCACCCCACTCCAGGAGAAGGTTACTGAAAATCTCCATTCCCACCCCACTCCAGGGGAAGGTTACTGCAAAATCTCCATTCCCACCCCACTCCAGGGGAAGGAGTGGATCAGCTGGGACTCAGGAGGCAGAGAATAGATGGGGGCGAGGCCAGTCAGAGGTGGTATTTACTGGTTCTCCAAACTACTCAAACTTTCTGCTACCGGTTCTCCAGAACTGGTCAGAACCTGCTGAATACCACCTATGATTCAGACGCTTGGCCACTGATTCAATATTTATGACGGCTGCTGTGCGAGATCTGGTTTTTCCACTTTCTGACAAACAAAGTCAATGGGGAATCCAGATTCATTTCATAACCGTATTACTAATTTAACAACTGCCGTGATTCACTAAACAGCTGTGGCAAAAAAAAAAGAAAAAGAAGTCGTAAAATGGAGCCAAAATTCACTAAACAACTATCTTGCTTAACCGAAATTTTGGGCTCAATTGCAGTCGTAAATCTAGCATTACCTGTATTTTGATGTTTATTGCACAGTAAACCACACACAGTCATTCTGGGTAGTGAAGTGGGCAGCGTATAAATTGCAAAGCAATAAATACAAATCAATAAATACAAATAAGTAAATACATGTGGTAGTAACTGGTGCTTGTCTTGGTAGCACTGCTTCTGAGTGCCTTGCATCACTCCCACCTCAAAATTTGGATAAATTGGGAGTCCGCTTTATAGTATATACACACTCATCCGTGCATATACTCAGAGAACTATTTTTATTTACTTTATCAACAGGACATAAATGAAAAACAATAGCCCGCCAATTCATCCTGATAAAGCACTAAAGATAAAAGGTGGGCAGGGGAAAAAAACGTAAAATATGACCGAAAGGAATTAATATTGTCATGTAACTTCAACAATAAAACGGAAGTGTTATAAAACATAATCCGTTCGATATGACATTTGGAGAAGATTAATGGGATCTGGCGGGAGAGGGATCATTAATATTTAAAAGGGGACGCGGCATAGTACAAAGTGGGAGTTGGGGGAACCTGTAACTTTCCGGACATTGATGGATGACATCTGACACCATCTCAATTGGCATGACCAATGTTGCTGGGGGGAGAAATGCAGCAACGTCTTGTAGAAATGTCTACAACCTGCAAGATTCTAGGCTAAATTTAACCTCTAGGAGAGGTAAAAGTGTGTCAGTTCAAAGAAGTTTTATGTTGGCTCACCGTCTCCAGAATTCTACCATTGAGATGTTGGCAAGGAATTATTCCTAGAGCTACCTTTGAAGAGAGGTTGGTTGTTAGTTATGCCTATTCAATGTGACACATAGCTTCAGGTCTGTTTATATCAATAGGATCCTTGCTGCTGTCTGAGTTGGGTTGTATTTTTTTACAGGAATTTATCACCCTAGGAGGTAACAACTTCAGTGATAGAAGGTGTACTGAACGAGGTTTCCCAAGAGCATGAAGCAAACTCCCGGTCCTTTTATTAATTGATGTGAATTCTGCTCATTTACATCCAGCAAAGTCTTTCAAGGGAGGATTTATGGTCACAGATCTTATCTGGCTTGGAGAGCTGCCAGGCTGAGATCTGCAAAACTTGGCAAGGAGTCTCAGAGAGTCACGAACCAATTAAGCAAACTAATTGTCTCCTGCAAACTCCACTCCCCTTTCGCTCCTTTTTTATTTCCTCTGGGATGGGTCATTCATCGTCCACCTGTGGCCTTACTCCCAAGTTCTTTAGCTGTCCCCTTCGTCTGGCAACTCTGCTCATGCGCACACTGGGAACAGGCTCCAGCTGTTCATCTGCCTCACTGATGTCTGATTCTGAAGGCAGCTGATAACTGGCATACGGCTCTGCTCCCCTCTCTGCCTCCGACACAGAGCCCTCATCAGAGCCTTCTTTATGTCTATGGGCCTGTTGATAGCTGATTTGTCTGAGTAGCAAGGCTTCCAGGAATTTTCTAGCATTTTGGATTACGCTTGATCTTGGATGCTCATGCATTCCCAGCTGAAACTATGGTGTACCATATTTTTCAGACACACCAAGATTTTTAAGAGGCAAATTTAAAAAAAAAAGTTTTTGCACTCTGCAGACCTCCCAAAAACCGCCCGTTTTTCATGAAAATGGGCCCATTTGTTTAAGAAAAATGGCATGAATAGCCTTTAGGAGACTTATAGAGTGCTCCTGGGGGCTGGGATGGCAAAATTGAGCAAAGAAATGGCCCGTTCTTTGCTCATTTCTGCCCTCCCCAGCCCCCAGGAGCACTCTGAAAGCCTCCTAAAGGTTATGCACATCCATTTTGGTGAAGGGGGCAGGGTTTCTGGAAGCAAAAAAATGCTGTATTCAGTGTATAAGACATACCCAGATTTTCAGCCTCTTTTTTGAAGGAAAAAGGTGTGTCTTATACTCCGAAAAATACAATATATGAAATTTTGTGTTGTAAAATTAAACAGCTTTCATCATGCCTTGACTTCTCCAGAGTAATCTTCGTTCAATTCTCTTTGTCCCAAAGAAGATACATAATGAAATTTTGATTAATAAACGAGCAACTTGTTAATTTTGGAATGCAAATTGGTATTCTTGGGGGTGCTTTTTTTAGTATTTATTACATTATAATGAATAAGTACAATTATTTGAACTTGGGCATATATTGTTAAATTTGCTTCCATCTGAAATAGAATACAATATAACACCTGAGAAGTGGGATTAGCTTTCTATCCATCCGAGGTTGGTAAAATGAGTACCCAGATTGTTGGGGGCAATATGCTGACTCTGTAAACCGCTTAGAAAGGGCTGTAAAAGCACTGTGAAGCGGTATATAAGTTCAAGTGATTTTGTACTAATGGTAACAATATAGAAGTCTGTAATTCAGGAGATTCTTGGGCATCTGTTTTCAAGTGTGGATGTACAGGTGAAACTCAAAAAATTAGAATATCGTGCAAACATTCATTTATTTCAGTAACACAACTTAAAAGGTGAAACTAATATATGAGATAAGACTCATTACATGCAAAGCAAGATAGTTCAAGCCGTGATTTGTCATAATTGTGATGATTATGGCGTACAGCTCATGAAAACTCCAAATCCACCATCTGAGAAAATTAGAATATTACATGCAATCAATAAAACAAGGATTGTACCTAGAACAATATTGGATCTCTGAAAAGTATAAGCATGCATATGTACTCAGTACTTGGTTTGGGCCCCTTTTGCAGCAATTACTGCCTCAATGCGGCGTGGCATGGAAGCTATCAGCCTGTGGCACTGCTGAGGTGTTATGGAAGACCAGGATGCTTCAGTAGCGGCCTTCAGCTCTTCTGCATTGTTCGGTCTCATGTCCCTCATCTTTCTCTTGGCAATGCCCCATAGATTCTCTTATGGGGTTCAGGTCAGGCGAGTTTACTGGCCAATCAAGCACAGTAATCCCACAGTCATTGAACCAGTCATTGGTGCTTTTGGCAGTGTGGGCAGCTGGAAAATGAAGTCAGCATCCCTATAAAGCTCGTCTGCGGAAGGAAGCATGAAGTGCTCCAAAATCTCCTGGTAGACGGCTGCGTTGACCCTGGTCTTAATGAAGCACACTGGTCCAAAGTCCTCTTTTCTGATGAGAGCAACTTTTGCATCTCATTTGGAAACCAAGGACCCAGAGTATGGAGGAAGAATGGAGAGGCCAACCAAGCACAGTAATCCCACGGTCATTGAACTATTGCCTATTTTTTAATAGGCAAAAGCAGATACCATTTCTCAAGCTAAAGGGTAAATTGTGGACGGAAATTTAGGCCATTCTTCATTCTTGGCTTCTCCAGAGTCATCATCGTTCAATTGTCTTTGTCCCAAAGAAGATACATAATCATAGCTTGCATGGAGGATGAATTTGGTCAAATCAAAATGATCAGATTTTGATTAATAAATGAGCAACTTGTTAATTTTGGAATGCATATTGGAACCTACTTTTACACAAAACATAAATCTGCCTGACACTTTAATTGGTTCTCACTTCATTGCTTTCTAATTTATCTTCCTCTTCTGCCACTGGACTTAATTATATCTGGAAAAGCAAAGACCCCAGATAAAATTGTCACGCGTGTTCAACATGAAAGCCCTCAATGGACCACATTCCTGATGTTTCTAGGGCTGGCATTCTAGACTGGCAAAGAATATAAGCTTGGTTCATATCTCATTCCAATAATCATCTCACAAGATATGGGAGGACCACTGGCTGAAGGAGAGAAGGCATCTGTCAGGGGAATAAAGAGGCATTCCAGCTTAGAATCTTTTCTCGGGAAGAAACATCTGAAGTCAAACCCTTAGGTCTATGTGTTCTGACCCAGGCTTCCTTAAAAAGCAAGAAGCAGAGTCTTGGTCCCGGCAAAACCTCTTTTATTTACAGGACTGTGAATTCCTTTCATTCACAGCCAGCAAGGATTAGCAAACAGTCTTTCAGAGGAATATTCATCAACACAAACCTTATCTCGCTTGGAGAGCTGCCAAATAACTAGTTTCCAACCGAAGGGCAAGGCAAAACTTGGCACAGAGTCTCTTAGAGTCACAAACAGAACTTTCCACTCTTGAAACGACCAAATGAACAAATTGTTTCCTGCAAAAGCCCACTCTCCATTTGCTCCTCTTTTGTTTCCTATGGAAGCCCCCCCTCCCCCAAGCCCATTTTTGGTCCCAGGAGGCTGCAAGGGCTGCTAGGCCCAAAACAGGGCATTGGGGGAGGGTCATGCATGCAGGCGGAGGGGGAGCACAGGGGGAGGGGTAGACGGGGAGGCGGGGCACATACATTGGAGTATGGGTGCGGGCATATGTGTGTACACGCTGTTGGGCGCATGCATGCTTTTGGCATGTGGCGACAAAAAGGTTAGCCATCATTAATCTAGAAGAATATTACACAGGGCTAGCAACATTGATGTTATGCGTTTTATGTCCTGGCAAGACAATCTACAATCCTCTCTAAATCATTAATGACTGAATGGAAATACCAATCTACTCTAATCTTTTTCCTGTTTTCTTTAAATGCATCCATGCTTATAAATAAATTGCATGTTTATCAGGTCATTCCATTTGGAAAATTATATGATTTATATGAGGATTAGATTCTAGCCAAATGTGATAATAGCAAGTTACAGAAAATAAGTGAGACAGTTTTTATGGGAGTGAAATGTATCGGGCGAAGGTAAATATGTGGAACAGTTCAAAATAACAATGCTCTTGAAATACACAAATCACTTTTCTTCCAAATGTCAAGTGAGAAATTAATTCACAAATGAATATTTAATTCAAGCAATCATGGATGTTTCCCTGCTAAACATAACTGAAGTGCATTGCATAGTTTTGACTGTCAATAATGATTTTATCTTACAGAAATAAATAAGATAAGAATAAAATTGTTTTCGGCAATGATTATGTCAGGTTGGTATTTTTTTTATGTCAAAAAATATATACACGGTTTCCCCGAAAATAAGCCCTCCATGAAAATATTGCAACAGAGCAGCAGCCAAGAGGTGACCACGCTCGCCGCCTCCTGCACCTCAAAAATAATAAGACCTCCCCAAAAATAAGGCCAAGTGCTTATTTCAGGGGTCAAAAGAAAATAAGACTCTGTCTTATTTTCGGGGAAACATGGCATTAGGGACACTAAAACAACAAAAAAATAGCAAGATAGTGATTGAGAAAATGTCACATTTACAGTTACCTTTTTTATACTTCTTTCATCTTTTAATTCCTTCTTTCCTTTTATTCTTTCCTTTTGTCTTTTTTTTTCATGTGGGCCCACTTCATTAACTCCTTAGTTAAGTATGTTTTTCTTTAGAGACTTTACTTTTAATTACTGCTGATAATTTGACAGGGTATATAGTCTTAATCTTGTAGCTCTTTCAAGCTATTTTAACCCCCTGAATATTCTTAAGGGAAGAACAAAGAGGAGGAGAACACTTCAAAATCTCCAAGACACATTTAAATAATTGAAAATGCTTTCTCTGGATAAAGCTCTGTATTGCGTCTGACACATTTTTTTCATTTCATTTCATCATTGTATCTTGAAGGCATCAACTGCTTTTAGGATACTGTCTGTTATTTGCCCCTTCATTCATGCAAGACTTGACAGAGAATTATTCCTGAGAGGGAGAATCTAACTGGAAAAAAAAATAACGATTAACGTCGCATATTTTATAGCCATATCAGACAGGTTACAGGAAATGATTTCAAGGATAGGCAACGCCTTGCACCATACTATTTCCTACCAAGAATAAATGTTAGGGTTCTAAATACCATGCAGAAATAAATCATTGTCCAAGGCAAAACATCCTTTAAGGTGCAATTTATTCCGCAGGCATGTTAGCACGGCTATGGAAAATTCCAACTCTGGAAGTACATGCTCTGGGTTCACCCAGTTGAAAGTTCATGATCTCTCCCCACACCCACAAATCCATCACATGTTCCAATCATCATCTTCCACGCTGGCATGTACACCCATCTTCTTCCGGCCAGGTGTCGAGGTGCTGAGACAAAAGATGACCTTGGCTTCTACAAAAGAATGTCAACAATCCATTCTACAATCCTACTCCTTTCTATTCCCCCCTCCCAACTACTACACTATTGAAACAGCATAGAAAATTATAAGAAAGTGTGGCAGGCCAAAGATCCTAAAAAGAACATAACTACAGGCCTGACAGGCGGCCTCTCCTCAAAAGAAAAACGTTTCCTGCAAAGAGAATAACATAAAAGTTAACATAACAAAATTAACCACCTCTTCTCCACCCAGGGGAACCCCTTGACTTCTCGGAAAACTTCCCATTGTATTGCTTTACTAACTTCTCCACTTTTAGGTTCCCACTGTTCACCCAATTAGCTTCAGACCAAGGGTAACCCTTCCAATGCACTAAGTACTGTAAGCAACCCCTATTCAGCCTGAAATCTACAATTTTTTCCACCTCAGATTGTGTTTCCCCTTCCATCACTAAAGGAGGAGATTGAGCTTGGGTGGATGCTCTTCTGTTAGACCCAATTACTGGTTTCAACAAGCTCCAATGAAATTCCGGGTCAATTTCCCCTAGACTTCTGGGTAGACTGAGTTGAACTGTAACTGAGTTAACTATCTTCACTATCGGGAATGGACCTAGAAATTTTGGACCCAATTCCTTGCTAAGCATTTCTAATCTTATGTATTTGGTAGATACAAAAACATTGTCCCCCACACGGTAGGGGTTTTGGAGCGAGCGATGTTGATCATCTTGCTTCTGGTAGGCTTCTGCCACAACTGCTAGAGCCTTCTTCGTATTCTCCCATCCTTTCTTTAGCATGTCCATCCATTCACTCAAAGACATGAAAGAAGGAGGTTCTCTAGGCAACTCAGGCATGGCAACAACTTCCATGCCACTGGTAATCTGGAAACCCGCTAATCCTCTGCTGCTGTGGACCGCATCGTTGTATGCCACTTCGGCGAAGGGTAGCAAGTCCGACCAGTTGTCTCGCTGATAGTCCACAAAACACCGGATGTATTGTTCCACCACCGCATTGGCTCCCTCTGCTGCGCCGTTCATGCTGGGATGAACCTCTGAGCTCAATTCTTGTGTGGACCCAATGGATCTCAGGACCTCTCTCCAGAACTTGGTTGTGAACTGGACTCCGTGGTCTGAAATGATTCTCTTGGGTACTCCGTGCAGGCGATAAATGTGTTTCACAAACATTTTCGCTAATTCGTTTGCGGATGGCAATCCTGAGCAAGCAATGAAGTGTGCCTGCTTAGAAACCAAATCAATAACAGTCCAAATTACTTTATGCCCACTGCTGTCTGGGAGTTCCATGATGAAGTCCATTGCGACCTCTTCCCATGGCCGTTTAGGGCTCTCTGCTGCAGGTGCTGTAGGTTCTGGGCTCTTGGATTCAATCATCCACGGCTGGCCTTGTTCCTCCTCCGAGGCCTCCCCTTTGGTAGGACTCTTCGTCACCTGAAGTTGAGGGTCCTCTTCCAGAGGTCGGTTGGGCATTTCCCCCTCCGAGGCCTCCCCCTTAGTTGGACTCTTTGTCACCTTCAGTTGGGGATCCTCCTCCGGAGATTGTTTGCCCTTTTCCTCTTCCAAGGCCTCCCCCTTGGTAGGACACTTCATCACTTTAAGTTGGGGATCCTCTTCCCGAGGCTGTTGGACCAGATGACTCTTCTGTGGTGGCATCTGGGACCCTCTCTTAACCACCGTGGCAATTGGTACACACGTTTGTTCTTCGGCAATTCCCTCCTCCGAGGCCTCCCCCTTGGTAGGACTCTTTGTCACCTTAAGTTGGGGATCCTCTTCCAGAGGTCGTTCAGGCTTTTCCCCCTCCGAGGCCTCCCCCTTAGTTGGACTCTTTGTCACCTTAAGTTGGGGATCCTCCTCCGGAGAATGCCTGCCCTTTTCCTCTTCCTAGGCCTCCCCCTTGGTAGGACACTTCCTCACCTTAAGTTGGGGGTCCTCTTCCAGAGGTTGTTGGCCCAGATGACTCTTCTGTGGTGGCATCTGGAACCCTCTCTTTACCGCCGTGGTGGTTGGTGCACACGTTTGTGGCATTGGGGCTGGAGCCAAGCACTCTGACGCTCTGTGGCCAAGTTGACAACAATGGTGGCATTTAATTGGGCCCCACGAGGAATGGAACCTAGTTACATCTCTAAACTCAGGAACCGTTTCATCACACTGCCTTGCTCTCCAACTTGCAGCTGCCCCCTTGGTAAACCCTTCTTCCATGGTGGAGATTGCTTCTCTGTAGGAAGGAGGAGTAAGAACCTTTTGGGGCATTGCAGATGCACCTTGTTCCGCTTCCCATCTTGCAGGCCTGGCTTTGGTAATCCCTTCTTCCGTGTTGGTGATTGCTACTCTGTAGGAAGGTGGGGTAAGAACCACTTGGGGCCTTGCAGGCGCACATTTTCCCGCCATCCACAATGCAGGCCTCTGTTTGGTAATCCCTTCTTCCATGGAGATTTCTTCTCTGTAGGAAGGTCTGGTAAGAACCTTTTGGGGCCTTGCAGGGGAGACTGGAACCGGTGGGGAGGTCAATCCCTCGGTTGGCCACTGCCCAGCTTTCTGCCATGGTGCCATCTGCTGAGGGAGGGCAGGTGCCCACTGGCATCCCTCCCATCCATGACCGGGGGTTAAGACCCATCCCGGGGTTGCCTGCTTCACAGGTTGCAGCTCAACCAATGATGGCTGGCTAAGGGGTTTTACGTGCCAAGGACCCTCCTGCTGGCTTGGAGGAGTTATGGGCCAAGTAGGTGCCCTTTGCTGGCTTGGATGAGTTATGGGCCAAGTAGGTGCCCTCTGCTGGCTTGGAGCATTTCCCCATGCTGATGGCAAAGGAGTTGGTAAGTAGCATCTCTTCCATCCAAGTCCTGGGAGGAAAGCCCAATTTACTGCCCAATTTGCTTCATTTACTGGTTGCAGCCCCATTTGTGGTGGCTTGCAAGTGACAGATGCTGGAAAAATTCCTTCTTCCTGCCTCCTTTGAAATTCCCATTTTGAAAGGGAATCCTTCTCCCAGCTAATTGCAGGGTGACAAGCCATTTCATTTATTGCCGTCTGGAAGGAGCCCAAACCTCTGTTCTAGGGTTTTTTTTTCCCAAGCCTTGTTTCCAAGCTGGGGGGAAGGAGGGGGAGCATGCACTCACAATTTGCTGAAGAGTTTGTCTGCAACCTTCCTTCGTCTTGTCGTCTCCTCCTGCATTCCTCCTGATGCAATTAAACTGGAAGCAGCATTCCATTGCCTTTGAAGTCCCGCACTCAGCTTCTTATCACCAAAAGCTTCTCATTTATTCTTCGCTGATATTTACGCTGTCCCGGTCAGCGTTGGGAATGCCGAGGCCCCCATCACCAGCCCCCCCCTGCGAGGGGGGGTGCTAGTGAATTATTTTGAGAGAGAGAGTTGGAATAATGTTAGGGTTCTAAATACCATGCAGAAATAAATCATTGTCCAAGGCAAAACATCCTTTAAGGTCCAATTTATTCCGTAGGCAATTTAGCACGGCTATGGAAATTCCAACTCTGGAAGTACATTCTCTAAGTTCAACCAGTTGAAAGTTCATGATTTATCCCCACACCCACAAATCCATCACATGTTCCAATCATCATCTTCCACGCTGGCATGTACACCCATCTTCTTCCGGCCAGGTGTCGAGATGCGGAGACAAAAGATGACCTTGGCTTCTACAAAAGAATGTCAACAATCCATTCTACAATCCTACTCCTTTCTATTCCCCCCTCCCAACTACTACACTATTGAAACAGCATAGAAAATTATAAGAAAGTGTGGCAGGCCAAAGATCCTAAAAAGAACATAACTACAGGCCTGACAATAACACAATAACACAATAACAGAATTGGAATGGACCTTGGAGTAATTTCTAGTCCAAACCCTATACTAGGGGTCTGCAACCTTAAATACTCAAAAGAGCCATTTGGACTTGTTTCCCACAGAAAAGATAACACCAGGAATCACAAAACCTGGATGGGCGTGGCCGGGTCAACATCACTCACTCTCACCCACACTTGATTGTCTCTCCCTTTGTCTATTTCTGTCTCTGTGTCTCTTCTCTGTCTCTCTCTCTCTCTCTCTTTCCCTCTCTCTCTGTCTCTCTCTCTGTGTGTCTCTCTCTGTGTGTTTCTTCTTCTCTCTCTCTCTCTTTCCCCCCCTCCCTCTCTCTGTCTATCTCTCTCTCGCTTCCCCCTTTTTCTCTTTCTCTCTCTCTTTCTCTCTCTGTGTGTGTGTCTCTCTCTCCGTGTCTCTCTCTCTGTGTCTATTTCTGTCTCTGTGTCTCTTGTCTTTCTTTCTCTCTCTGCCTCCCCCCTCTCTGCCTCTCTCCGTCTCTCTGTCTCTCTTTTCTCCCTCCTCTCTTTCTCTCTGTCTCTCTCTCCCCTCCCCCCTCACTCTTTGTCTCTCCCTCCCCCTCTGTCTGTCTCTCTCTTTCCCCTTCTCTCTTTCTCCCCCTCTCTCTCTGCCTCTCTCCATCTCTCTCTCTCTCTTTCCTTCTCCCCCTCTCTCTTTCTCTCTGTCTTTCTCACCCCCTCTTTCTGTCTCCCTCCCTCCCTCCCTCTCTCTATCCCCCACCTCTCTCAGCATCCCCACTAATTGGGTATGGCTAGTGGAGAGAAAGGAAGGGGTGACCATGGTTGCAGTTTTCCAGTATTTGAGGGGCAGCCACAAAGAAGAGGGGGTCAAATTATTCTCCAAAAGCACCAGAAGGCAAGACAGTAAACAATGGATTTAAACTAATCAACCTGGAATTAAGGAGAAACTTCCTGACAGTGAGGACAATTAATCAGTGGAACAGAAGTGGCCTCCAGAAGTTGTGAGTTCTCCATCACTGAAAGTTGTTAAGAAATTGAACAGGGGTTTGTGCAGGATGGTATAAGGGTTTCCTGCTTGAGAAGTGGGGGGTTGGATTAGAAGACCTCCAAGGTCCCTTCCAACTCTGCTATTCTGCATTCTGTATGCATGCGGCCTATGAATTTCATACTCCAGAGGAGTTTTATATGTTTATATATCCCTTTACTACCTTCAACCCCATTGTCCTTCAAACCTTGGTGGGCGTCTTAATGCTCGTATCGATTCCTCACTTGGAATACAGGACTTATTCTTATCCTTTCAATTTATGGCCTTTCTATTCTTTCCACTTCTCCAATCCGCATTAATGGAGCCTTTAGATTGAGTGTATTTTCAGGGATGCTCTGTGGACTTAGCTTTGTCCTCTGGTTTATTGAATATCCCTTCGCTGTTTCTTGGTTTTTTTTTTTTTCTGTTTTTTTCTCTGTCTTTGACGCACCCTCAACCCTCCTCTATGTTCAGATCAATTCTGGAAGAAAGGAGAACTTTGGAAAAGTTTTCTCCAGACAAATTTGTCCTTGAATTATTATATGGGGTTAGAACACTGGAGAACAGAGTTCGAAGGGACCTTGGAGGTCTTCTAGTCCAACCCCCTGCTCAAGGGGAAGATTCCTATACCGCTTCAGATAAATGACTGTCCGGTCTTTTCTTCAAAGCCTCCAGTGATGGAGCATTCACAACTTCTGGAGGCAAATCGTTCCGTTGTTTAATTGTTCTAACTGTCAGGAAATTTTTCCTTAATTCTAAGTTTGTTCTCTCCTTGATTAGTTTCCACATAAATGAACATAAAGTGAGAGACAGAGTGGCTCTAGCTGTAATGTAGAAAATGGATAGAAGTCGTGGCTTTATTTATTTATTTTGTTTAGTGTATGGCATCCACAGAGGTCATGCAATCACTGATATACACATTTAGTTTAAATAAAGTGTCAGCAAATCAGCACTTCTGTTGATTGATGGAGTAGAGTAGAGTAGAGAAGAGAATATAGGATAGAATAGGAATAGAATAAAAATAGAACAGAATGGAACAGAACGGAATGGAATAGAATAGAATATATTTGGAGTGGAGTGGAGTGGAGTGGAGTAGAATAAGATAGAATAGAATAGAATAGAATAGAATAGAATAGAATAGAATAGAATAGAATAGAATAGAATAGAATAGAATAGAATAGAATAGAATAGAATAGATTAAGAGAATGTACTGGACTGGACTGGACTGGACTGGACTGGACTGGACTGGAATAGAATAGAATAGAATAGAATAGAATAGAATAGAATAGAATAGAATAGAATAGAATAGAATAGAATAGAATAGAATAACAGTGTTGGAAGGGACCTTGGAGGTCTTCTACTCCAACCCCCTGCTCAGGCATGAAACCCTATACATTTCAGACAAATGATTGCCCAATTTCTTCTTAAAAACTTCCAGTGTTGGAGCATTCACAACTTCTGGAGGCAAGTTGTTTCACGGGTTAATTGTCCTCACTGTCGGGAAATTTCTCCTCAGTTCTAAGTTGCTTCTCTCCTTGATTAGTTTCCACCCATTGCTTCTTGTCCTGCCCTCAGGTGCTTTGGAGGACAGCTTGACTCCCTCTTCTTTGGGGCATCCCCTGAGATATTGGTAGACTGCTATCATGTCTCCCCTGATCCTTCTTTTCATTAAAAGTTTAAAAGTTCATTAGAAGGTTAGCAGTCTTCCAGTACTTGAGGGGCTGTGGAATGACTTCAGAATTAAGAGGTGTCCTATCAGTGGAGAGCTTGGACAGCCACTTGTCTGAAATGGTATAGGGCTGTGATGGCGAACCTATGGCACACATGCCAGAAGTGGCACACAAAGGCCTTTCTGTGGGCACGGGCGTTGCCACCACCTGGTCTTCGACTTTTTGGGGCTCTGGCGTGCCTCTGAATTTTCACTATGCAACCACAGGGTGGTGGTGGGTTCCGGATCTTACCTGCTTAAACGTATGTGCTATGCGCATGCATGGAAGCGCCGAAGACTTCAAAGACCAATAAGGAGCTTGGGCGGTGGCCTCCGGAGCACCGTACCGGAATGGTATCCGTTTCTCCGGGCAGGCTCCGGTACGCCCGTACTGGGATGTACCTCCTGCAACCCACCACTGCCACAGGGATACTACAACAGTCATAAGTGTGAAAAACAGTCATAAGTCAATTTTTTTCACCGCCATTGTAACTAAACAAACGGCTGTAAGTCGAGGACTCCCTGCGCTAGGGAAATAACCACCCGCTGCTCATTCGGGATTGTCTTTCGCGCTCCCAAAATGACTTTCTTTTCCATGTCAGTTCTCCTTTCTCGGTGAACCTCAGACAAAGGAACGCACGGCTGCGTAGCCAAATTTAAAATGGCATTTACCCAAAAGGGAGGCTTAGCTAGCCAGGTGTGAAAGGTAGGATTTATCCAAACAATATTACCTGTGAATATATGGCTGATTAAGCCTGCGTCTCTCCTGGCTCTTCAAATGAGTCACCAACGGGAGTTTCACACCTCAATAGCTGTTTGGTGTGAAGTCGAAGGAAATAAAAAAAGCAAAGAGAAATAAAACTTCGAAACAAAACCCTGTCCCTTGGTTTGGCTCCAAGAATGGCTTATTGGGGAAAGGAGAAATTTTGACTGTACAGGCAGTCCTCAACTTACGACCACAATTGAGCCCAAAGCAGCCGTTGCTAAGCGAGGCAGTTCTTAACTGAGCTTTGCCCCATTTTGCTACCTTTCTTTCCACATTTGTTAAGTGAATCCGTGCCGTTGTTAAGTGAGTAACGAGGCCCTTAAGTGAATCTGGCTTCCCCGTTGACTTTGCTTGTCAGAAGGTCCCAAAAAAGGGACCACGTGACCCCAGGACACTGCAAACATCATAAATACGAGTCAGCCAAGCGTCTGAATTTTGATCACGTGGCAACAGGGATACTGCTGCAACGGTTGTAAGTGTGAAAAATGATCGCAAGTCACTTTTTTCCAGTGCTGTTGTGACTTTGAACAGTCACTAAGCAAACGGTTGTAAGTAAAGGAGTACTTGAGATCCTATCAGTTGTGCGCATTTAAATGCTCACAATTGCAAAATAACACCAGCTATGGTATTTTCATAATGTCTATGATGATATCACATTATATGTGCTGATACTTACCCCGTCCTTCAGAAACTAAAAATGCTTTTATTTATTACTAGCCGATAAACCATCATTGCCCGGGTATTTATTTATAGGGGGAAAATGTCCGAACCAAACGTAATTTCTAATGTTGTATTTTCCCCCTTACCAGAGGGAGCCCCCTTGTGAAGTACTGTGAAGCCATTACCATGGCAACTCCACTGCGCTGTACAGCAGAAGCCATTTTACAGCAGTACAGTAGAAGCCATTTTCAGGCACAACAGGCTGTATCTAACAGAACACCCCCCAGGGGTCCTAGGGGTGTCTTAACTCCCACAGTATTTGTTTCCACAGAGTAAGTCATCTGTGTATCAAGTTTGGTTGAAATTGCTTGAGGCGCTCCAGAGTTATGCTGGAACATACACTGATACTCACACACAGCCATATGTGTGTGTGTGTGTGTGTGTGTGTGTGTGTGTGTTGTATGTGTGCTGATAAATAAATAAAGGGAGACTAGTATAGATCTATTTCAAGCTATTTAGCTCTCATCAGCTAGCCATACCCTTACTTGGATTTGAACCTGGGCTGTGTAGCCACTAAGCCTCTCCTCCTTATCAGCTGAGCCAGGGAAATAGGTATGTATTTGTGTTACAACCCCTTTGGGCATACCAGGGGTTGTAACACACACACACACACACACACACACACACACATCAAATCAATCAATCAAATTTTATTTGATTAGCCGCACCCTCTCCAGAAGGACTCGGGGCGGCTTACAATTAAAACACATAAGAATATACAAATATAACAATACATAAACATATACATATGCATGTGCATGGAGGAGGTAAACAAATGAATAAAATAGCATTAAAATTTCAATTTAAAATCCCTCAATTACAATACAAAATACACACTTAAAAAACCTGTCAGGAGCGATAATATATATATATATATATATATATATATATATATATATATATATATATATATATATATATATATATATATATATATATTAAGCAACTGCTGTTTAATAAATTGAGACAAACTGGTTTAAATACTGATTTGGAGTTTAAAAAGACTTGATGACAAAAGTGATGTGGAAACAGACATTTTGGATCAGCAGATGGATTTAATAATGCCAGAATATAAGAGTGACATTGAAAAAGATGCCAAAACGGATTTACCAATGAAGCCAGCTGACATCTTAATAATTAAAGGAGACTTACAAATAATAAATCAGAAGAGAAGGACTTTGGAAAGCCTTCTTATCTAGAATTCACAAAAGGAATGTGTAAAAATGAAGGAAATTTTCCCCCCTTCTGAAGGGAGACAAAAAGGAATTGCTAAACTTGTTTTTGAAACAAGACAAAGAGAAAATGAGAAGAAATTCAAGTTGTGGGGCATGACTTGAGGGGATTAAAGATCAAGCTATTTAAAAATAAACATAAGGTTTACAAAGTGAATTTGTTTGATCAGCGTTTAAATGTGTATGTTCTGGTTTTTAGTAGCTGTTTAGCGGGATTTCCTTTTGACCAGGAATGAATAATGAGGTTTTAAAGATCTGTTTATTATAGATGATAGATAGATAGATAGATAGATAGATAGATAGATAGATAGATAGATAGATAGATAGATAGATGATAGAGAGATAGAGATAGAGATAGAGATATACCCTTGCTGGGATTTAAACTTGGGCTGCTTACATATTTAGGCAATTGTATTAACCTCCAAGCCACAAGTTCTCCTCCCTTTATCAGCTAAGCCAGATGAGTGATTAAGTGTTTATTCTTGTGTCAAAGCACCTGGTCTGCCCAAATATGGGAGGGAGCATACTGCTTCTCTTTCACCAGATGCTTTTACACAGGAAAAATCTCTCTCTCTCTCTCTCTCTCTCTCTCTCTCTCTCTCTCTCTCTCTCTCTCTCCCTCCCTCCCTCCCTCCCTCCCTCCATCTATCTATTTGTCAGCAAGTACAAGGAAACAAGTATGAAAACACATGAAGAAAGGGCACAAATAAATTGATACAGATGAGCAAAACATAGCCATAAATGCATAAAAGGGGTACATATAAATGGGACAGTAGGACAGGGATGGTAGACACACTAGTCCAGTTATGCACGCCCCCTTAGAGCATATAAATAAATATATATTTATTCAGTTCTTGAGAATATGATTTGTTTTGATTACAAAATGAAAAAAAAATATTCCTTTAAATACATTTATGTTGTCAGATCATAAAAGGTGTGATACAAAACAGAAAAAAAAAACAAGGAAAAAAACCCCTCTCTAACCACCTACTTAATGAAATTGAGGTGCATAAATCCCAACCCCTATTAAAAAGATACACAGATCGTTTCTGAAGCCATCCACCATGGATGAATTTGAATTAACGCGTTGAAGTAACACTTAGGTATGGCTGGCTCAGGAATTCTGGGAGTTGAAGTCCACAAAAGGGCCATACTACTCCACCCCGCCTTATCTGACAGCATCCCAAATCTAGCCAATCTTTGACATGGAAATCAAAGAGAATCATCACCTCGCAAAGCTTCCGCAAGTAAGGTAAAGTCATTTACACATTGGGAAGTTGCCCGTTTGCATGGGTCTTTTAAGCCCTTGGAGAAATGAGCTTTGCTAAGATTTCTGGCATAAGCTGATGCATAAACACACTGGGCAGTCTCGTTTTTCAATCCACACCATGTTCTCCTTTCGTGCTTGTCTAATGACATCAGAGAAATGGAAATGTTTAATAAAGCATGTTTGAGCTGGGATGATTCAATTAGGCTAACTTTCTTTAATCTGTACGAGCTTCGGACAGAAATTTTAGTCACTGCTCATTACACATATCGGTTAGACAAGGAAAGCAGAGGTGTACATGTTGTGAAATTTCCCTCCTCTCCCCGTGTCATAGGTAAGGCACCAAATCACAGGTCTGAGGAACTCTTTAGTACTTTCCCTTGAATTAAGTTTTATAAAAGATGAGATTGGATCCTTGCTGCTCTCCGAGGTTGGTTGCTTTCTTGCAAACGTTTTATTACCCAACGAGGTAACATTATCAGTGCTGGAAGGAAGTAAAGATTTGCTCTCATTTTATATACTAGCTGCTTATCCTGCAAGTGTTGGTGGGTGTGGTTTTGGTGATTCCTTGGTTAAGCTGTTGTTTACAGTTTCTTTGTATGAATTGGAAGTTCCCTAATTGGGTTATTGTTTACGTCTTGATTGTTGGTCTAGTATTAATCTTAGAGTTAATCTTTGATTATCAGGGTGTTGATTGCTGGTGAGGAAGTGTGGTGTCCTTGGTGTTTTTTGAACTCGGTTGTTTTCTTCCAGACGTTTCATTACCCAACTAGGTAATACCATCAGTGCTAGAAGGGAGTGGGGTTTGCTCTCTGCTTATATACAAGTGGATTACCCTGTTAATGTTGGTGGGAGTATTTTTGGGGGAATTAGATTGTTGTTTACTGATAGTTTGTTTGTCTGAGTTGGTGGATCCCTGATTGGGGTATTGTTTACTTCTCAATTGTACACAACATATCAGTGGCGTCTCCAAATACAGATCTGGTCAATGTAAACCAGGACCATCATTATTTCTTCCCAGATATCTGCATTCACAAAACCTAAAACTAAAAGTAGAATGTAATATCATCTTGTTTGGTTGCTGCTATAAAAAGTCAGTTCGGTATTTGCCAGAATGTATTAAATTTTGAAACTGAGCTATGGGTTCAGTTAGATTTGCAGCTCTACACACCACAAACAGATTGACAACTGTCATTCTTTGCAGCACCTTCCTGTCCTAAGCCAATGTCGTTCTAGGCTGCATTAACAGAGGGATATAATCAAGATCACGTGAAGTGTTTATACCACTTTATAAGGCCTTGGTAAGGCCACACTTGCTGTTCCAAGTGTAGTCTTGCATCCAGCTTTGGTTGCCACAATGTAGAAAAGAACGTGGAGACTTTAGAAAGAGTGCAGAGAAGAGCAACAAAGAGGATTAGGGGACTGGAGGCTAAAACATAAGAAGAACGGTTGCTAAAATTGAGTATGTCTAGTCTAATGAGGAGGACTAGAGCGGGCTTGGCAGCAGTGTTTCAATATCTCAGGGGGGCTCCCACAAAGAAGAAGGGGTCAGCTCCAAAGCACCTGAAGGGAGGACAAGAAGCGATGGGTGGAAACTAATCAAGGAGAGAAGCAACCTAGAATTAAGGAGGAATTTCCTGGCAGTTAGAAGAATTAATCAGTGGAAATGCGTGACTGCAGAAGTTGTGAATGCCCCAACACTGGAGGTTTTTAAGAAGGTGTTGAACAACCATTTGTCTGAAACAGTATAAGTCTTCCTGCCAGAGTAGGGGGTTGGACTAGAAGACCTCCAAGGTCCCTTCCAACTCGGTTATTCTGTTTTCTGTTATTCTGTCCTTGAGTCCTTGTGACATCTCAAGGAGTTGCCTGTAAGTAGGAATCTATATTAGCACAGACAACTTTGTTTTTACTGCTCAGTGTAATAGAAGTGTAGCTTGCTGCAGGCATCTTCGCTCGTTGTGAGGATGGCAGAGAATGCCAAGGGCAGGATGCTTTGGGCAAGGACGAGACACGTTGTTTTTCTTTAAGCATTGGATTGATCCAAGACTGATCTGGGTTACTTTCTGGCCCGCTTCACACATGTACACGGGTGGGCTTCTCCACGGTCCCTGAAGTGTGTGCGTGTCAGGCAGTGGAGACGTGTGTGTGTGTAAAGGTGCTGTTGCTATCACAGTCCCTTTACTCAGGGGTGAGCTTCAAACATTTTAGCAACCGGTTCTCTGCCCGCTTGCTGGGTGGGCATGGATCTGGTGGGCGTGGCGCCACAATTTTCCGAGTGGGGGGGAGAGAAGCAGAGTGCACCAGGAGAAGACTCTATGGCAAAGGGAGGGTTTTCCAGTTGTCTCGACAATTGATAGAGCTTTCGGTTATGACAGGCAGAGTAAAAAGGACGCCGTGCTAGGAGGAGACTCTATGGTGGGGGAACTGAACTTCCGGTCAGCTCTAGAATTGAAGAGGGGGCTTCCGGTTAGGAACTTTGTGACTCCCGGTGTTTTCTTTTCTGTGGGAAACGGGTCCAAATGGCTCTTTGAGTCTTTAAGTTTGCCGACCCCTGCTCTGGGAGGATAAAAACTGCTTCCCCTAGGCTCCGGAGGCCCTCCAGAGGCTGGAAACAGGGCCATTTCTGGCCTTCCGGAACTTCCAGGAGGCCCATTCCCCCCCCCCTCCTTGAGCCTCCACACGGGCCCTGCACTCACTTCGGATCCAAAACAGGCTGCATGGAGACTCCTGGGAGGGGAGGGGTGGGAGGGGAGGGATGTGGCCAGCCAGTGGTGGGATTTGGAGGTTCTCCGAACCAGCCATAAGATTAGCTACAGGTTCTTCCGAATCCAGGCGAACCTATAGCAGCCCAGCCCTGCTTTTACTGCACAGGTAGTCCTCGACATACGTACGGCCAAAATTAAGCCCACAAAATTTCTTTTTTTTAAGTTTATTTATGTTTTATACATTCACATAGTTATTCTTCTTCTTTGCAATTGTCATTCTTGTATATTTGTTATTCCATTTAAAAGGTTATAATATGCAGTTTGGGTTGCTTTATTCACCATCTCTTCCGCCTGTTTTAACACCACCTTATTTTCCCTTTCTTTTCTCCCTCCCTCCCTTCTCTACTTTCTTCCTTCCTCCTCTCTTTCCTCTTCCTTCTTCCCTTACCTCTCCCCTACTCCTATTCTTCCCCTTCCCCTTCCTAGCCTCTCTCCTTCTCTTTCTCTCCCTTCCACCCTCCTCTCCTTACCTCTTTCTTCCTTCCCTCCTCTTCCTCTCATTCTCTCCTCTCCTCCCCTCTCCCTTTCTTTTTCTATTGTTGTAGGTGTCTCTTTCAAATCTCAATTCATGTTTTCTTGGGATGGCATTTCCGCAAACCCAAATGTAATTTAGTTTCATTTCTTATTCCCCTTCCTTTGCTAATCTCTCCTACCTCTGTTTTTTCCCTTCATATCTCACTCTTGAATATATACTTATATATAGTTCTGTTGCTAAGTGAAATCTTTTGTTAGATGAGTTTTACCCCATTTTAAAGTCTTTCTTGCCACAGTTCTTAAGTGAATCACCGCAATTAATTCATTAGTCACATGGTTGCTAAGGGAATCTGACTTCCCCATTGACTTTGCTCGTCAGAAGGTGGCAAAAGGCTTTCATATGATCTCGGGATACAGCAACCGTCATAACTGTGAACCAGTTGCCAAGCATCCCAATTTTGACCGTATGATGCTGCAACGGTCATATGTGTGAAAACTGGTCATAAGTCCCTTTTTTCAGCGCCGCTGCAGCTTTGGTTGCTAAATGAACTGTTTTAAGTCCAGGACTATCTGAACGTCAGGGCCGATTTTAGTAGGCTTGCTCCATTCCCACAAGTAAGGTGGAACATTTTGAGTTTCCAAAATCGTCTGCAGTTCGGAATATTAGCCAGTAAGGCAGAAGAATCTTATCACTGTAGAAATGCGGTGGTTTTTTTTTTTAAAAAGAGTGAGAACATATTGATAAGAGTCTGTAGAGATTCTCCGTCATCCAGGTCTCAGTTGTCCCAAAGGTGCTTTTTCTGGAAGCTGCTGGACTTTCTGTTTTTTCTTTGAAGATGTTTCACTTCTCATCCAAGAAGCTTCTTCAGCTCTGACTGGACGGTTGGGGAATGGAAGGATTTATCTTCCTTGCAGACAGCTGGTCATTTGCATCCTTTTAGAGGGTCGTTGAGGCCACCTGGAGGTTTATCTGTCCTCAGGGTCACCTGAATGGTGCAAATGGTTCCTGTAGCCTGCAATTTTTTCCTCTGGAAATCCGTTCCTACTCCCACACCAGTCAAAGGGTCTTCATCCCAAATTCTATAGCTAAATTCTGTAGAGATTCTCCGTCATCCAGGTCACGGTTGTCCCAAAGGAGGCAACTGAACTTTTTTCAGGAGGCAACTGAACTTTCTGGTTTTTCTTTGAAGATGTTTTGCTTCTCATCCAAGAAGCTTCTTCAGCTTCCGACAGCATAATGGGGAATCGAAGGGTTTATATCCCTTGCAAACAGCTGGTCGTTTGCATCCTTTTAGAGGGCTGTTGGACTCCAGAGGAAAAATTGCAGACTGCAGGAACCATTTGCACCACTCAGGGGACCCTGAGGACACAGATAAATCTCCAAGTGGCCTCAACGACCCTCTAAAAGGATGCAAATAACCAGCTGTCTGCAAGGAGTATAAATCCTTCCATTCCCCACCATCCTGTCAGAGCTGAAGAAGCTTTTTGGATGAAAAACAAAATGTCTTCAAAGAAAAAAAAACAAGATAGTCCAGTTGCCTCCTAAAAAATCACCTTGGGGACATATTGATAAGAGGCTGAAGTTTACTGGGAATAGATGGTCCATTGTTGCAGGTAGACGTGAGGTTTCTTTGACTGGGTTTCTGACCTCTTTCTACTCCAAGGAGAGAATGGGATAGGTACACCATCTCTTCCGCCTACAAGCTGTGGTATATGCCTCTTTGTTTGCCACTTGTAATATCATGCAGACATCCTAATGAGTAGGCCTGCTGATGATTCATTGAGACAATGTTTGCAAATGTAGGTATTAAGTGATGGTTAGCGTTATCTGCAAAGTTCTTAAACCGTAATTATAGTTTCAAGATGAGCTCATTTGCTGTTCTGATGTGACAAGTAGCAAAACAAAGCCAACATGTTTCTGCAGAGGGAACCAATCTTTGTTTCAGCGTTAGGGGAGTCAAATATTAATGACTCGTTTAGCCATATATTTGTTGGCCTTTTATGTCCTATTAGTTGATAACCTGGCGTTGCCCGGGTATTTATAGATGCTGAAGCATTTGCCTGACAGGGAACCATTGAGAGAATCTTTCTTCCCCCAACTCCCATGCCCATCATCCCTGCCCTCTCCCTTCCCCCTCCCACGCGCTCCTCTTTCCCGTCCTATCTAAGATCCTGGCACTTTGCCCCAAATCCATCAGGTGCTTCCCCATTTGTCCGCTGGAGGGCGAACATCATGACTGGCTTTCCAGAGGAAGGTGCGAAGGAACTGACATCACAAACAATTGCCACTCTAGGACGCCACACTTGCTCTCCTTAATTGGCCAGGTTCTCCTTCTCCCTCCCATGACATCACAAACAATTGCCGCTCTAGGATGCCACATTCACTCTCCTTAATGGGCCAGGCATTCCAGAGTTATGCTGGAACACACACACAGAGACAGACAGACACACACATACACACCAGGGGGTATCTTACCCCTCCAATATTTGTTTCTAGAGGGTAAGTCATCTGTGTACCAAGTTTGGTTGAAATTGCTTGAAGCGCTCCAGAATTATACTGGAACATACATACATACATACATACATACATACATACATACATACATACAGCCGATAGATAGATAGATAGATAGATAGATAGATAGATAGATAGATAGATAGATAGATAGATAGATAGATAGATAGATAGATAGACAGACAGACAGACAGACAGACAGACAGACAGACAGACAGACAGACAGACAGACAGACAGACAGACAGACAGACAGACAGACAGACAGACAGACAGACAGACAGACAGACAGACACTGGAAGTCTTTAAGAAGATGTTGGATAGCTATTTGTCTGAAACGGTATAGGGTTTCCTGCCTAGGCAGGGGGTTGGACTAGAAGACCTCCAAGATCCCTTCCAACTCTGCTATTGTATTGTATTGTATTGTATTGTATTGTAAATACAGATTAGTTCAATAGCGGTAACTGTCAGAGGGATCTTGGAGTCCTAGTGTACGGTCACTTAAACATGAGCCAGCCGTGTGCTGCAGCAGCCAAAAAAGCCAACACAGTCCTAGGCTGCATTAACAGAGGGATAGAATCAAGATCACGTGAAGTATTGATAATAATAATAATAATAATAATAATAATAATAATAATAATAATAATAATAATAAATATTTATTTCTTAGCCGCACCCTCTCCCAAAGGACTCGGGGCGGCATACAATGAAACATATGAAATAAATATGTGGACAAAACAAACATATAACAGAGACATATACCGAGACACACACAAGGAGGAGGTCGGCTGATAAATAAAAACAATTAAAATACAGTATTTAAAAACCCCTAGATAATTAAATATAATTAAAATACCCAGTTAAAAACCCGTCAGGAGCGATATGGTTAGATCAAAGTTGAGCCAGGCCAGCTGCTTGGAATAGGTGGCCTTTTATAATATTTTGGTAAGGACACACTTGAAATACTGCATCCAGTTTGTAATCATGATGTAAAAATGTGGAGACTTTAGAAAGAGTGCAGAGAAGAGCAACAAATATGATTAGGGAACTGGAGGCTAAAGCATGCAAAGAATCACTGCAGGACCTGGCGTTTGTCTAGTTTAATGGAAAGAAGGAGTAGGAGTGAATGCTAGCAATCTTCAAATAGCTACAGGGCTGCCCCAAGGAAGAAGGGATCAACCTTCTCAGCGGCTTTTGATACCATCGACCATGGTATCCTATTGCGCCGGCTGGGGGGGATGGGAGTCGGAGGCACCGTTCTACAGTGGTTCGGCTCCTACCTCTCTGACCGGACGCAATGTGTGTTGACCGGGGGGCAGAGGTTGACCCTGAGGCCACTCTCTTGTGGGGTGCTGCAGGGATCGGTCCTCTCGCCCCTCCTGTTCAACGCATATGTGAAGCCGCTGGGGGAGATCATCCGTGGTTTTGGGGTTGAATACCATCTGTACGCTGATGATATGCAGCTGTACATCTCAACCCCAAACCACCCCAACGAGGCTGTTGAAGTGATGTCCCGGTGTTTGGAAGCCGTCGGGGTCTGGATGGGGGACAACAGACTCAAACTCAACCCCTCCAAGACTGAGTGGCTGTGGCTACCGGCACCCCGGTTCAGCCAGCTAACTCCATCGCTGGCCATAGGGGGTGAACAATTCCCCCCTGTGCAGCGGGCGCGCAATTTGGGCGTCCTCCTAGATGCCCGGCTGTCTATGGATGACCATGTGGCAGCTGTGGCAAGGGGGGCGTTCCACCAGGTTCGCCTGGTGCGTCAATTGCGCCCCCTACTGGACCGGGATGCCCTACGCACA